>NC_091438.1:95068933-95368933 GCF_964237555.1 Oryctolagus cuniculus
GCCTGCGCCACGGCTCACTAGGCTAATCCTCTGCCTGCGGCCCCGGGACCTGGGTTCTAGTCCCGGTTGGGGCGCCAGTTCTGTCCCAGTTGCTCCTCTTCCAGTCCAGCTCTCTGCTGTGGCCAGGCCTGAGTGCTGGTTGATCTGAAGCCAGGAGCCCAGGAGGCTTCTTGGGCCCTGTACCTGCATGGGAGACCAGGAGGAAGCACCTGGCTCCTGGCTTCAGATTGGCGCAGTGCACCGACCACAACACATTGACTGTAGTGTCCACTTGGGGTGTGAACCAACGGAAAAAGGAAGACCTTTCTCTCTGTCTCTCTCTCCACTGTCTAACTCTGCCTGTCAAAAAAAAAAAAAAAAAAACAACTGGTTCTAAAATTTATGGAAATTTGATAGTTTCTCACGAGTCCTACTTTCTCCGAGAGGTCAAGATAAATATAGACAAGAATATTCTAGATTTGTGGTTGTTGGAAAATGAAATTTAAATATGCCAGAATTTCATTTAATTGTTGGTGTTTATTAATGATGCCATTTGTTTTACAATTTCCTTTCAAGGTTGCTATCTTAATCTGGTCTTTAAAACAATACTTTGGGTATTTTTTTAAATCCTTACTGTATAGATAAAGAGAAGGTGGCCCAAGAGTTGGACCAATTTGCTTGAGGTCACACTGGTAGTAAGTAGAGCTGATTCCAGTGTTGATTCCACCACACACCTCATTATTTTGAAAATACTGAATGCAAAATTCCTTGAGGGGGATGCTAGAACACCAATTTATTCATCCCCTACCTTTTCTTTTTGCAAATGATAAAAATGACAATTTTATTTGTATCTAATGGACTAATTTTTTTTGAGAATTGAATTTAAACGTCATCATCATTCACCTTCACAGATGATATTTGGCTTCAGGAAATAAAATTAAAAGGGTTAAAGCAGTTAAGCATGTGTTTTATTTCTCTTTTGCATTTTTAACAGAACCAGAATAGAGTATAACATCCATACCTGTTTATTGTTTGCTAAACACTATATTTAACTTGTTCTCTTCTTTAATTGAGAAAAATTTCATGTGAAATTGAGAATCTGCAGATGGATTGTTTATACATAAAATGTCAAGTTTTTAGTTCACACATTTAACTTCTTTTTGGCCTCAGAGAATTCCTCAATCCTAAGGAAACTGTTAGGTAGGGAAATGCAAAGAATCTGGCTGCTGCCTGGCGCTTTTCTTCCTCTTTATGTATTTTTATGCTATCTATTTTGCAATTACTAAATGGTGGTCTCAGGGATACCCATCTGTCATGCCTAATTAGGGACTATAAATGGGTCTTCAGCAAATATTTCATTAAAAATGAGATTTCCAAGTAATAGAAAAATATTATATCCAGACTATAATGGCAAGTGCTTTACAAAAATATTACAGAGAAATAGGGAGAAAATGAATAATATACTGTATTATACCAATTTTAATTAGACTCATAGAATGTTAAAATGAAAAGAGAGCTCAGAGAGAAAGTGGCTGGGAGGTAGAGAACTAAACATCCATTTAAATAAATGTGCTTCATTTAACACCCACAGCATCACTAGCAAATGGAATAATTATTGTTATTTTACACAGATGCTGGGGCTCAGAAAGGCTTTCAAATTTGCCCAACATCACACAGCCAGACAATTGAAAACCAGGATTTGTAACTTGGTTTGTCTGGATTCGTCTCTCAAGCTCAAACTGACAAATCAATTACATCCATAAGACCAGAACCCAGACTTTGTGACTCCTAGCCCAGTGTTCTTCCTACTCCTTATGATGTCTCCAAGACACACTCTGACACTAAGAATAAAGCCTGAGGCTTTGAATGTTTTCTTTACCCCTTCTAATTCTCTCATATTCTTTAAATAATCACATGTATGAACTTTATTTATGTTACATGTAACTCACTTAACTTGTAAAAAGAGAAAGAACTAAAGAGATATCTATATCTAGTTCTTCATTGTAATCAACTTAAGCATCTTATTCTCAATGTGTCAAGAGTTGTGATTGCTTAGCAAATGTTTGCAAAGCCATGCTTCTGGATGGGTATCATTGACTTTGGGAGCCAGATTATTCCTTAGAGATAATGTCAGCTTTCCTCTTATATTACTCCATATATGGTAGCATATATAACAAAATAAGTAACTCTTCCAGAGATCTAATTATCTGAAGTCATGTCAAGTCAATTCCCAGAATTCTTCTGGCCTCTAGGAGAATGTGTTAGGCTCTGGATTGTTCCAGAAACAACAGCAAAACAATATAAACAGCAAATAGTCCCAAAGCATGTTCTGCTGAAGCAAAGGAAACTCAAGAAAAACTTAGAAGTGTCCTATTGACATTCACAGGAAAAGAGCGAATGATATTCCAGAAAGATAAATCAAATTGGCCTCAAGTTTTAGAGATATTGGAGTGATTTTTTTAGAGATCTGAGAAGAATAAAGAGAAACTCAAGAATTTGCATCAAGCAGACAGGAGAAATATATTCTCAAATAATTGAGCTATCATTGATGAAGAAATCAAGCCAATCATGAGAATCAAAGAAAGTACTCTGGCGTTAGAAAATCATAGAAAATGAGAATTAAGAGATAATAAGCTATGATAATTAAAAATGTAAATGTTATACTTGACAATGTAAAAGCAACAATATAGTTGGCAATGCCAAGATGTGAGGTGGGGGGAGTTTGAAAAGGAATAAGGAAAGAATTCAATAGAAAATTGTTAAACCAGGAAAGAGAGACATATGTGTATTTCATGTAGTTATAAGAAGCAATGTCGGAAGAACTAAAAGCAGATCAGAAATGAAAATTTGCAAAACAAAATAAAACTAAAATACAGACCATTGAGCAAACGATTGAAAAGGCATGAAAATGAGGATGGTTTTATGATCTCATTTATATAAAAATGAATGCATATAAAATATTTATACCTCCCACACAGTACCTGTTCATAATGATGACATATGGACTGAACTGGGAAGGGAAGGGGAGAAACATAACTTTTTACCCCTAGCATTTTTATTTTATACTGCATGGTATCACTTTTATAATATAGTGAATATAATCAGATATTTTAAAAATTAAACAAGCAAATGAAAAATTGCCCTATAATAGGGCAATCGAGATTATCTTAAGTTTTTAGCAATTATTCAAGCAAAAAAATCCACCCTGGGATATATGAATAATTACCTATCAGCTGCAATTAACTACTAACATGCTGTCACCTCAGTGTCCCAGATAGCAATTGGAATACCATGTCTGTCTGCCACCAAGGTTTTAGACACCTTGGAAACCACTAATACTTTCCTATTCCCAGATTGGGTTAACACAGATCTACTAAATTGTGTAAGAACTCAAACTTCATATCCAATCCAGTTATTTTGGCTCATCTACATAGAAAATTATTTTGATACAAATTAGACTTTTCTTTATTCCACAAATGGTACAAGCAGAACTTTCAGTTCTTTCTCTGCCTAGGCAAGTGGGATGCAATAGCAAGCTAGGAATAGAATGTGACAAAAAGCAGGGAATTCTTCATCACGTTTTGAGAAGTATGTTCTTACACATGACATCTGATCTCACCAAGCATGCCTTCAAGTTCCCTTTCTGTTTTTCCGTTGGTGTATGGCCTTGCAACTAACACCACACATGATTCAATAAAACATTTATTTCTGTTATTTTGAATATTTGAAAATAAACTTTTACAGTACTTTACTCATTTTCAACTATAATGATACATTGCCTTTGAGTGACTGAAAAAATTTTAAGCTGGGATATTGAGCGAAAACAAAGTAGCTTTTTATTTCTATATATAAAGTTTTAATGTCTATGAAATGCTGTTTTCCTCCAAGACAATTTATTGATAATACAAGTTCAATAATTATTCTTTTATAATGATATTATGTTATTTATAAATTTATGAAATATTAAGAAATCTGGTTATTCAAAATGCAGATAAAATGTGTATTATGTGTGTTTTAGTGTGTCTGAGTGTGTGTAAGGATGTGTTTGTAGTTGTGACAATTTGATCCTGACAAAGTATAGTAACCGTCATACCATTGTATGCCTACTTCAGACTACAGAAACAGCATTTGTCCCAGGAAGGCAAGAATTTACATTTGGGCAGAGATCAGAAATAGTTCTACCCTGGGCCCAGTTAAATCAGTCTTCTTGAGGTTCAGTCATTTATTCAACAAGTATTTCTTAAAATTTTTGTATATGTCAGGCAGCAGTAGGCACTAGGAACACAGTAGAGACCAGAGCTATGATTTCAATGTTCTGGTAAGTTGTGTGGGTTGGTGTCCCTAGGGAACACACTTGTAGCTGGGAATATGTTAGGTTGTGTTCTTGGATTCAGCACATGGGGATGTGAAGGGCAAAAAGTATTATATGTCTGCAGAGTGAGCTGCCCTATACACTTGGGACTTTACAATTATGGAGTCATACTCAGCGAATCCCTCTTGTGTAGGCCTTGTTCCTTTTATTTCTGTCTGTCTCCTTTGAGGCCTTTGACTAAATAGTCAAACCATTTCCCACTGTTCATTGATTCATGTATACTCTAGTTAGGCTACTTTTCTTTTGACACAAATAGAATGACCCAGGAAACTGCCCAAATTTTTGCCCATTGAGAGGGTTTCCACTCACTACTATCTCAAAGGCACTCAGTGTGAGGTTACATGCCGATGCTCTCCTTTTCAGTTTTCATTTCTACACCAATTGTCCTATCTGTAAACCAAGTGTGGGGAACTATTACTCATCCATGAATGGGTCATGGAGGTAATCCCATGATGCCACAGGGTTTGGCAAGGAGGTGATAGAGAAGTGTTGGTGCAAGAATGTAGTATGCAACATGTGGATCTGTCCTATCTCCTCATGTACATTGTTTCTACAGTCCCGAACTGCTCATGCTCAATCCTAGCTGTGCCACTTCCAACTTAAAACGGGTTGCTGCTGGACCCACCCAATTTTATGACTTGGTGAGTCTGACAGAACTTGGGTCATGATGGACAGTTCTGCCTGCACGAACATTTGATGTCCAGCGGTCTGCCTTTTTCATCAATGCCCAGAGGCAGTGCTGCAAGTATGCACTGCTCTCTGTTCAAGGGAGTCCAGCCATTTCTGATCCTCCTTGCTGATAGGGCTGGAGAAGAACTCATTTGCCAGATCAATAGCTGTATAGCATCTATTTGCAGTTGTGCTAGTCTGTTCTAGTATAGATAACATATCTAGCAAGGCAGCTGCAATAGGGGTTCCTACTCTTTGAGCTTTTAGTAGCACACATCATTCTCCTGGTTCCATCTTCCTCTCTATAGGGGTCAGATTTATAAATTAAATGCTGTTATTATGGGGATCACTATCCTTACATCTTTAGGTCTAGAAGTGGCACTAATTTCTACCATTCTGCACAAGAAGTGAAATAATTTTTAATTTCCTGTCTTGGTTTAGAATGTGGAGCAATTTCAGAGACTCCTACTTGGTTTTACACACCAGGATAACTCTTGCCTTACAGATTAAACACTCCCTGTGTCAGTTGTGCTATCTACTAGGTGTGATCACACTAATTATTCATCTACAGGCTGAGGTAATTAATACTTGGTAGGTACATAATAGATTCACCATGAACTGAAACTGGAATTAATAGATCCACCATGAACTGAAGCCGGGACAGTGGTAAATTTATTGTCTTTTTACTGTATATTCTCATGCTAACAAGTGACCATGATGCCACCTTGGGTATCCACATATCAATGTCAACTCAGACCTTGTGTCTAAAAGTCTTCTTACTGATTGGTTAATTTCCTTTCTTCAGTGTACTGCTACTCAGTAAATAGCTGTAGGTTTTGGGGATGTGATATTGTGACATAATGTATATTATAATGAATAAGTATTCAGTCTCTATCTCCAGTTCTTGGCATAGAATTCTTTTTTTTTTTTTTCTTTTGACAGGCAGAGTTAGATAGTGAGAGAGAGAGAGTGAGAGAGAGAGAGAGAGAGAGAGAGACAGACAGAAGTCTTCCTTCCATTGGTTTACCCCCCAAATGGCTCTTATGGCCAGCACTGCGCCAATCCAGAGCCAGGAGTTAGGTGCTTCCTCCTGGTCTCCCATGTGGGTGCAGGGCCCAAGCACTTGGGCCATCCTCCACTGCCCTCCCGGGCCACAGCAGAGAGCTGGACTGGAAGAAGAGCAACCGGGACAGAACTAGCGCCCCAACTGGGACTAGAACCCGGGGTGCTGGCGCCACAGGTGGAGGATTAGCATAATGAGCCACAACACCAGCCATTTGGCATACAATTCTTAAAGTTCTAGTAATTTCCTGAGCAAAAGCATCTTCGATTCTTAGTAATAATAATAATAATACCAGAATCCATGCTAATTAGGTGACTCTTGGTGAGCCCCTAGATAGCTTCAGATCAGGGACTGCTTACCAGAAGATCCAACCATGTCATTAGAGGGTTGGGGCATTCAGCCTTACCCCACCCTCTAAGAGAAGGGTTGGAAATTATGCCCAGTCTCCAATACCTGATAATTTTATCAACCATGCCTAGGCAATGAGAACCACCTGCCCACCCCACCCTGCCCCCCCTTAGAAATCTCAAGTGACAGGATTTGCAGAGCTTCTGAGTTGGTAATATATATTGAGCGGCTGGGAAGGTGGTGTGCATTGAGAGGTGGGGAACCTCTGCAAACTCTTGTCCCCACACCTGGCCCTATGTATCACTTCCATTTGGCTGTTACTGATCTATATTCTTTATAGCAAACAGAGTAGTAAGTCAGCTGTTTTCCTGAGTTCTTTGAGTCATTACAGCAAATTACCGTGTCCAAGGAAGAGGTTATGGGAACCTTCCATTTATAGCTGGTCAATGGGAACCCTGGGAGGTTTGGGTTTTCAATTAGCATCTCTGTGGCAGGGGGTGGGGTGGGAAGTCTTGTGAGACTGAGCCCTTAACATGGGGGATTTGATACTAACTCCAGTTAGATAGTGACAGGATTAAACTGAATTGTAGGACTCCTTACTGGTGTTGAAAAATTGATTGATAAGGAAAAAAAAATTTCACAATTTGGTGTCAAAATAGTTGTGAGTGAAAACAGTTCCTAAGGGGAAATCATTATTATGTACACTTGTGTGGCATTATATGGCCCTTCCTCCTGTGGCTCGGCTTCTCTTCCAGTCAATGGATCTGTGTCTGAAAGCTGGCTCATACCTGAAACTGGGCAAGGAATTTAAATTTTCTACTGGGTGACTTCTCTCTGTCTTGATTCTCATCTTTGCAAGGTATCATTTCATTTATCCTTGATTTCTTTTGATAATATTTAATTATTAATACCATTTTGACTGTGTATCAGTTTATCCCTCAGGGATGTCTATAAGCAATTAACTATCTTCATAACCTCTGTAGGCCAGCATACTCCAACCCCACACCCAGTCCTTTGGTCTTTGTCATTGACCATGATTGCATATGTTTAAGTCTTTGATGTTTTAGAGTCCTATCATCTTGCTATTTGTGAGCCCAGTCCTGCAATGGCATCTTCAACTGTAAGCTTGGCTTGCAGAAGAAAGCCACCAAACCTTCTGAGTGACATTGGTATCCATCTTATCAGACCATTCTTTGTTACTTTGGTAAATTTTGTGTCATTTGAACTCTTGGGAGAAACATACTGCTTGAGTTGTTTTTTCAGTCTTGCATCATATATCCACTTTATTATGGCCCACTTCTTTGAATTTCTTATTCTTTTCTTTTACCATCTGTCATAGTTATTCTAGCTCACTTTGCGTGGATCACCATTTTTACCATCTTCTAGGTGTTATCCTACTAGTATGCTCACATCATCTTCCAAAATCCTTGCCAGGGTGTTAAATCTTGTATCCTGGGAGAGTGCTCCCAAACTGATAAGCTTTTCCTTATAAACATTATGTTCAACTCCTTGATCAAGCATCCTCAGAATCTAGTCGCATATGTAATCTCCCAGCCCTGCCATTACATGCTAGCTATGTCTTACAGCTCTGTTGGGGTGTACTCCTTTTGCTCTTATCTAGTCCAACATGTTTCTGGCTGGGTTAGACTGTAATTTTACTCCAGTTATTTGCTTAGTGACCAGGAAACAAAGTGAAGTTATTGCTGGAGTGGAGTACATTTTGTCTTGAACAGTGGTCTCTGCATTATCCTTGATCAGGGGAGGAATGCTAGTTCTTAAATTCTGGGCTACTTCTGTAGGCTCAGAGAGTTCAGGATGAGGGATTCAGTAATTTCAGGTGCATCAACCCAGATGTCCCTGTCCCATGTATCAAGGTCATGTTCTGTTTTAATCAAGGCCCTGAGCTTGGCATAGCTGACATTCCCTGGTTGACAATTTGACTTTATTTGAAGTCTGCTACTCTTCCAATAAAATATCAGACTTGGGCTGCAGCTTTCTTGGTCTTTACCCTTAGAAGATAATAGCATTTTCACATGTTTCTAATGAATTCCTCCAACTTTCACAGTAAGCTTTTAACCAATGATTAAGAATTCCTAACTTTTTTTTAAATCATTTGTAGAGGTCAATTTGGCTTGAAAAATAATCATCAGTTCTATACTGTTAATAGCTATGATTTCTCCCATATCTCTCAAAAACTTGATACATCAACCAGCTCATATGTTACCATCCACTAACATACCTTCTCAATTTACTGGTGAAAGTTTTAACAAGAGCACCATGTGTCAAGGACTATCAGTTCTCTACCTGCTACCAGTGATGAAGTTCTCATTGCCATCCCAACATTTCTTTTTCTAATGTTCTCTAGCACTAATTGTTTCAGGCTTGGGAAGCAGATTCTGAAGTGGAGATTAATATGCATAATTTTTTAAAGATTTATTTATTTATTTGAGAGTCAGAGCTACAGAAAGGGGAGAGGGAGAGGCAGAGAGAGAGAGAGAGAGGTTGTCTATCTGCTGGTTCACTCAAATGTCTGCAATGATCAGAAGCCAGGAGCCAGGAGCTTCTTCTGGGTTCCCCATGTGGGTACAGGGGCCCAAGCACTTGGGCCATCTTCTGCTGCTTTCCTAGGCACATTAT
This sequence comes from Oryctolagus cuniculus, assembly GCF_964237555.1. Classification (NCBI taxonomy): domain Eukaryota; kingdom Metazoa; phylum Chordata; class Mammalia; order Lagomorpha; family Leporidae; genus Oryctolagus; species Oryctolagus cuniculus. The sequence goes on from NC_091438.1 coordinate 95,078,002, forward strand.
AAGGGAGCTATATGGGAAATGGAGCATCTGGGGCTCAAACCTGTGCTCACAAAGGATGCTGGTATCTCAGGCAGAGGCTTAACCTACTATGCCACAGTGCAAGTCCCAATATGCATGATTTTTATTGGGAATATTCTCAACTGTGCAAGAAGCCTGTGGGGGAAAAGGGAAAAGTTGAACTGTGATATAGTCTCTGTGGAGGCTGAACTGACCCTAAGGGGTATTCTAAAGCTGGGGCAAGCCTATAGAGTTGCCCTGAATTGGAGTGTAGGGGTTGAGCCTTTATGTCCCATGTGGATAAGTCACTGGGAATTGGTTTCTCTGATTAGTGATGTGACCTAAGAAAAAGTGGCTCTCTGAGCCCTTGACTGCCCCTGTAGAAGCTCGAAGCTAGGAGCTTTCTTCTGGCTGACCTCTCTACTAGGGACAAAATGCTATCTTCCTGTAGGCAAATCTGTAGTGGTGCATCAGGTTCTACCATAGTCATAACAATGACAGTCTGTATTTCTCACAATTTGGCCTATGTTAAGCATTGTACCATGTATATTATTGACATTATTTTATCTAATCTTCTCCAGAATCCTATGGGATAAGTACTGTTATTTTCCAAATTTAAATTTTAAAACTGAAGCCTGGAGTGCTAACGTAACTTTTCTGGAGTGATCAATAGTAAGCAAGGGAACTGGGAGTTGAACTTACACCCAGGAGCCAATATGGAATCTTCCTCCTATTCTCAGCTGATGTCATCCAGCATCAAAATTTAGCCCAGCTGAACAAGAATTTTGTATCCTTTGCTGTCTATTCTGACCCCTTCTTCAATATTCAAGAATGTCATTTGCCTACTGATGCTGAGACTTTGTGAAAATTAGAAAATTGTGCCTGCCACTCCTTTCTCCAATGAGTGTCACAGTTTCTGGGGGTATGTGGCTTGCCCAGAAAACAGGACATTTTGGTGAACATTCTTTCCTCTAAGGATCCGAGGTCTGCTCCAGGGTATAAGGCTTGGTAAGTCAGATCCAGATTGTATTTGAGCCCCACCTGTCTCTTTGAATCAGTGACTGTTCACAGCACATCACATGAATGGCTTTAAGACTGCTGCTGAATGCAGTTGGCTCTTAAATTCTCATTTCCAGCCCACAACACTGCCTTGAATTTCATACCTATTGAATCAATGAGCCGCCAGATATTCCCATTTGTAATTTCTACACACACTTAAAACTACTCATGCCTAAAGCAGAAATTCCTCATCTTCCTCCTACATCCCCACAAAAATCTGTTCTCTGTTCTGTATTTTCTAACTCTGTTATTGGCGCTGTCCTCATTTGCCTAGGATAGAAACATGAATGCAACTACCTCATATATATCTGGTACCGTAGTTATGAATAATACAAAGTCCTTCTCATCATTGAATTTATGGCATAGTGACAGACAGGCAAAAGCTAAGGAAAAAAAAGTAAAATAATTTTCAGTTGAGGTTTCTATTAAGAAAAACTTTACAACTTTAGCACAATGATATAGTAGATATTGGGAAGGGATTTATTTTTAATAAGATGGTCAAGTACTACTTTTCTGATGAAATGACATTTTAACTGAGACATGGAAGGAGAAAAGCAAATGCAGGTGTTTCAAGCTGGATGAGTCATTTGCAATACTTCAACCTCCTGCAACCCACACAACCCAGGTCTATGACTTGTATTTTCTAAACAGCTCATGAATCAGCCTCCTTCCCTCCAGTTCCCCTGCATGGTCTTGCATTTAGGTCATCATGCTGTTTTGCCTTAATTACTTCAAATGCATCCAAACACTGCTATAGTCAACTGTACTGACCTTGCTGCATCCAGCTTCCATAAAATCATACCAATTCATATCATTTCCCTTCTTGAAATACTACAGTGGTTTCTCTCGTATTATGTATCCTAGCTTGGATAATGTCAGTCTCTCCAGATTCCCCCTCAAAATTCTCTGCATTCATCTTGCCTACCATGCACACATGAATCACTTGCATGCACCATTTCCTCTCCTCTATTAATTCCATGCATAGTTACATATATCCCACCCTCTCCCCTGGAGCATATCAACATGCTTGGTGCTATGAGGCTGGTGGCCAATCTACTTCCTCACAGTTTTTCCTTGAGCATTCCTACTTGAACCCTCATGATGGCACCTTTCTTTATCATGCCTTCTGCTCTCCATTGAATGTTCTTGATGGCTATATTTATTTACATTTCCCTTGCACACATATTCATTTAAAACACTCTAGTTCAGACGATTGTTTTCTTTCAAAAATGTTGTTCTAGTTTGACAGATATATGGAAAGAGAACTTCCATCCACTGATTCATTCTCCAAATGCCTGCAACAGTTGAGACTGAGCTAGACTGAAGGCAGAAGGTGGTAACTTAATGCAATTCTCCTACATTGGTGGCAAAGACCCATCCACTTGAGCGATCGATCACCTATTGTCATCCAGAGTGTGCATTAATAGAAACTGAAGTCATGGAATAGAGTTGTGTATCAAACCCAGGCACTTCAATGTGAGATATAAATGTCTTAACCTCTAGGCTAAATATCAACCATTCTTCCAGCTTTTGTGACATGTATTTCATCTATTGCCAGAAATTGCATCCAACACTAATTTTGCTCACCTAACATCCTGTTTAGAGATATTTGATTCAATGTGTTTCTTTCTTTTGTGGAGACAGAAATGTTTGTTGGAGTGGGGTAATGAAATGTGTATAGGTGGTCAGGAGCCAAGAGTGTGGCAATGGTCAAAGTCTCCTTGAGTCACCAGTTCTATCTATAACTTTTGGCAGAGCCTGTGTGCAGGCCTGCCCAACAGCCCAGACACCTGCAAGCCTCAGCTCTCTGAATCAAAAAATTTGCCTTTTCCTGATAGGATCCAGACAAGGCTGGAAATAAAACTTCATATGCAGGCCCAAGAATTTAATCTGGACGAATGTGGTACCATAGTACTGGATCTTAAGATTAAGAATGAAATTGATTCTATCTTGACTTTATGAAGATCACACAGAGAAGTATCTGTGTCTCTTTTGCAATGGAGGCCACATTCTGGCTTGCACCTGAAGGATTGACACGAACCTTGGTAAACTCTCAAAACTCATCCATCTACTGCATATGTGTGTACTAAAGGACGTTGTTCCTGCTTTGAGCAACTCTAACACAGTACAAATCCATTGAGCTCTATTTGAAGAAGGATGAATCTCAGTAGGGCAAGCAGCAGTACCTACTGTCCATAGAGATGTACTATATGAGTGCATCCTCTATACTGGGGGCAGCATCAGCTGTCCCAGCCACTGATGGAACAAAGACAAATACCAGGGGCCTGCAATCCTTATGCATGCCTATCACTGGATGATTGGCTCCAGAGATGAGCTCATGGAGGAGCGCCTGGCCAAGCCACAGGACCCTGACTTTACCACTACCACATCATCATAAACTGCACTAGGACTTGTCTTAAAGGCTGAATATAAGGAAAGCTGTTGCTGACATCAAGAAAATGATGGCAACCAATAAATAGAAAGAGTTAAGGTTTAAAACTGTTTCCATGCTAAACACAACTTCCAGGCAGCTCAGAGTTGAGCATAATTCATGTCTAATTTGAGTTCCTTCAAAGTTCTTGATTTTTCATGAACATAGCACGCTCAATAAAAATTTTAAGAAATAAAAAATGTGCATAGGTCTCCAAGTCCTACTATTGCCTTGTAAGAATTTTGAACATACAAGGATGATAACTAGCTTTCTCTTAATTACATCATTAGCTTTGGGGATATTCTCATCACATACAATATTTATTCATTCATTCATTCAAATATCATTGATGGAACACCTTAATACAGCTATTAAGTTCAACATGCATAGATCAAATCTTATTCCACAATGTTTCAACTCCTGCTCAAGTTATTCAAACTCTCTGAGCATGAGTGTCTTTATTCAACATTGATAAAGTGGGGAAAATTGACTCCCACGATTATTTGATTAAAAGGTGATGATGCATATGATGCACATAGTCCAGTGCCTGGCACACAATGAGTGCTCAATAAGCAGTGGCTCATTTACACAAAGACACCCTACGAGGGATAGGGAACATTTTTCTGCCAAGGGTCATTTGGATATCTATAATATCATTCATGGACCATACAACATTATCAACTTAATAATTAGCCTGGTATGGATTCATTGAATTTCAAGTCCATCCTCTGGTTCTCTTCTAGGGCCACACCAATTGGTTATGCAGGCCTTATATGGTTATTCCCCACTGGCACTGAACTAGTAGCTAGGCTTCTATCTTGGATGTTGGGACAGAGTGTCCATTTTCATCACAGTGGTAGCAACAAAAATAATAATACTTATCCATTTTCTCCATACCAATCCTTGCTAAATGTGCTATATGTCTTGTTGTAGATGTTCACATCATCCCTACAAGTATGTGTAATTAGTGTCTGTTTTATAGATCAGAGATTAAAGGGCTTTTCTAAGTTTGCTCAGCTAACGAGAGTTGGTCTGGGTCTAGGCCTGCCTGACTCTAAATCACAACATTCTTAGCTAATCCTTCTGGTAACTGCAAGAGAATTTATTTCACACTTAAAACTTGTCCCTTCTCTTTGAGATTAGAGAGATACTGCTTCTCATCTCTCTCCATAAACCTTTAGATATATTTGTTACAGCTCTGGAGATCCTGTTTTCTCCTTATTTTAATTTTGTTAAGTTTGTTGAACATGTCAACAACCCAGACTATTTTTTGAATAGTTTAATCTGATTTTGAGTAGTATAATTTACTGAAAAAAAATCAGAACAGCACCAGGATATAAGTTCAACAACACCCAGCTCCCTGTCCATTCTGATTATTTGATGTTTACTTATTTTAGTGTTTTTAGAAATTTTTTATTATTCAATTCCTGTGTAATTATTTTATCTTGTCTTAAAATTTGTCATCTTAACAATACATAGTCACACAGAAAGAATTCCTCAAGTTTTTTTCCAACTTAATTTGCTTACCTGCTGATTGGTTTTCATTTTTAACATAGGTAATTGGTTACCACCTAGATAAGAAGTTAAATGGAATCCTTACCTTGAAGGCAAGTACAGCTTTGTGAAGACATTCATATAAAATCCTGGAAGGAACCATGTGGGATCAGAAGTGAACAGAGGTTATTTCTGGGTGGCACCTTGTTGGCTGATTTTTTAATTGATGTCTTTCAACTTCTTACATTTCTTACTTTCAATTCTTTTCAGATTATTGGAGTGTTTGGAACACCTTTCTTCTCCTTAAAAAATAAATGCCTGCTTTGTGGAAACATAGCTACATAAAGTCACTTGTTACAGATAAAAATTCTAAGCTGTCTTGGCTAGTATTCTCAGTCTATACCATCTCTTTGACCATCTTCTGAAATGTCAGTATTAGCATGAATTAGAGCCAGTCATATTGCCAAGCTCTATTGATTTCAGGAAACAGCTATTCACAAACCCATGTTCATGAAGCTATACACATTCTAAGTTTAGAAGGGGCTGATATAAATCTTTAAGAAAATGAGAAGTGCCCAATAGAAAGTGGGCCAAGAGTATACAAACATAATTTACCAAAAGCAGAGATAAAAACAACAAGCACAATATTGTAACTTATCCTTATTAGTAACCAAAGAAAAATAAATTAAGACTATTATTCCTCATTGGAATATTAAAGATTTTTAAGTTGCTATTAGTTGAAGCTAGCAAATATTGAATGAAATGAACTCTTGCTGGCAGTGGACAGTAATTTGGAAATTTGAATTCCAAACTTTACTCATCATATTCTTTGATGCAAAAATCCCTTCCCAGAATCTGGCCTAAGGAAATAACTACACAAACAGACAAAAATTCAGTAACAAAAATATTTATTAGAGTGCTATTTAATGAAATGACAACAAAGAAAATTATCTCAGATTAGGTGGTAGGGTTAGGTAGAATATGTATGTCTGTATAATGAAATATTAATGCTAGCTATTAAAATTATGTTTATGAAGAATTGTAATGTTATGGTAAAGTGATAACATTGTGTCTCATGAAAAGAATTCAAAATTGGATATTTAGATTGCTAACAGCTTTGTGAAGATATTCATGTAAAATCCTGGAAAGAACTATGTCAGATCAAAAGTGAACAGCAGTTATTTCTGGGTGGCACTTTGCCGGCTGATTTTTTAATTGACATCTTTCTACTTTACATTCTCCTTCTTTTCAAGTCCTCAGTAGCAAAATTAACATTATTTAAATAATCAGTATACCAGAGCATTCTTCTTACTATCTGTTGCCACGTTCTAGTTATTTTGTTCATGTTGAGTATCTTAAAAAAAACTGTCCTGATGTTGTTTCTTTCCTGTCCTCAATTGAGATGAAGGACTAGTGGAGCTGGTCATTTGTAAGCCATGTCATTTATAGTCCTCAGAGCACCTGGTCCTCCTGCCCTTGGAACAGCTCCCCAAATCCCAGTCTTCTTTTGTAAGTGCCCTCAGGACAGGGGTCCTCAGAAGATACAAGGAACAATGAGCTTTCCTTCCTGCTACTCTGCCAAGTAGAGGGAGTAGACCAGGCACTTGCCCAGAGCTATCAACTCACAGCTGCAAATCAAAGTAATTGGCTGGATTTGGTCAGATATATGGGGAGGGCGTCTTTCTTGGAAATAAGAAAATGGCAAATTGGTTCTGTCTGTACTCACTTTCCTATCCCTTTGTTCCTTGTTTAACATCATGTCTTTGATGACTTATGGGCTTCTGAGATAGGGAGAGTTGAATAAGTCTTAGTTTTATATGTGGTTTGGATCAGAACAGTATATTTATTATAGAAATACTCAAGAGACATTAATAATCAAGATGAATTGTGTTTTGAGTGGTTGCTATCACAAGACTCCTAATAAAATACTAAATTCCTGAGACTGTCAGGAAAACAAAAATGTAGAGATACTGATGCTGTGGTGTGTGCATACAGGGCATGTTGGGGATTTCCCTTTATTATTTGGTGTTTTATGTAGATAGTGGACAGAAATACAGCTTTTTGTTCATTCTCCAAGCCTATATGACAATTATAAAAATACCCAACAGTGAATAATAATTTTTATGACATGTTCTCATATACACTACCTCATTTGAAAGAGGAAGTCAGCAAGATGAAGGGGAGGAATTCAGGCTTTGGATTCAGAAAGGCTTATACTTATGTCCAAACATAGTCATGCACTACTTGTTGTATCTGTAAAATTTGGAATTAACACCTACTTTACAAGTTTGACAAGAATATTATCAATTACACATGCAACTACCTGGCTTGCTCATTCATTTTTAAAAAAATTTTATTGAAGTTATACAAGTTGCATGTATTTCATATTTACAGATTTAGGAACATAGTGATTCTTTCCACTCAGCCTTCTTTCACACCTACACTCCGACCCATCTTCCTTCTCCTTCTCCCATTTCCACTCGTAATTTTTATAAAGATCTATTTTCAGTTTACTTAATGATCTTAAATCTAAACCTACACTAAGTTAAAGATTTCAACAAATAGCATAAAGAATAAAAACACTGTTCCTCAATGGGAAGAGACAAGGGCTATAAACTAAATCACTGAATCTCAAAATTTCCATTTCACTGCAATACATTATCTCAGATCATGGAAAACATATGGTATCTGTCTTTTTGGGACTGGTTTATTTCACTAATTATAATGGTTTCCAGTTGCATCCATCTTATTGCAAGTGACAGGATTTCATTTTTTTAACAGAGTAGTATTCCATATATATATATATACACATACATACATACACACACACACACATACACTATATAATTTCTTTATCCACTCAACAGTTGTTGGACATCTGGGTTGATTCTGTATCTTAGCTATTGTAAATTGTGCTGTAAGGAACATAGGGGTATAGATAACACTTTCAAATGCTGATTTATTTTGGTTTGGGTAAATTCCTATGAGTGGGATGGCTGGATTATATGGTAGGTCTATATTCAGATTTCTGAAGTGTCTCTATACTGTCTTCCATAGTGGCTGCACCAGTTTACATTCCTACCAACAATGTATTAGGGTAACTTCCCCCCCCCCCATATCCTTGCCAGCATTTGTTGTTTGTTTATTTCTGTATGAAAGCCATTCTAACTGGATTGAGGTTAAACCTCATTGTAGTTTTGATTTGCATTACCTTGCTGGCTAGTGATCCTGAACATTTTCTCAAGTGTCTGTTGGCCATTTGATTTTCTTCTCTTGAAAAATGCCAATTTCTTAACCAGATTGTTTGTTTTGCTGTTGTTGAATTTCTAGAATTCTTTATGGATTCTGGATGTTAACCTTTTATCAGCTGCATAATTTGCAAATACTTTCTCCCATTCTGTTGGTTGCCTTTTCACTTTGCTGAGTGTTTCCTTTGCAGTGCAGAAGCTTCTCAGCTTGTTGTAATTGCATTTGTCAATTTTGGCTTTGATTGCCTATGCTTTTGAGGTCTTTTCCAAGAAGTCTGCCTAAGCAGACTGTCTCACAGAATTTCCCCAATGTTCTCTAATAAATTGATAGTAGCAAGTCATAAATTTAGATCTTTAATCCAATTTGAGTGGATATTTGTGTAAGGTGAAGGTAGGGTCTAGCTTCATACTTCTGCATGTGGAAATCCAGTTTTCACAGCACCATTTATTGAAGAGAATGTTTTTCCACTGGGGATTGGTTTTAGCTCCTTTGTCAAAGATAAGTTGGTTGTAGAAGCATGGATTGATTTCTGGAGTTTCTATTCTGTTTCTTTGGCCCAAGGTCTGTTTTTGTGCTTCTACCATGCTGTTTGGATTATAACTTCCCTATAGTATGTCTTGAAATCAGGTATTGCGATGCCTACAGCTTTGTTGTTGTTGTTGTTGTTGTTGTGTAGGATTGTTTTAGCTATTCAAAAGTTCTCTTGTATTTCCATATGAATTTTAGCATCTTTTTTCTAGATCTGTGAAGAATGTCATTGATGTTTTGATTGGGATCACATAGAATCTGTAAATTTCTTTCAGTAGTATGGACATTTTGATGATATTGATTCTTCCAATCCATGAACACGGAAGATTTTTTCATTTTGTAATGTCTTCTTCTTTTTCTTTCTTTAATGTCTTGTAATTATCATCTTAGAGATCTTTGAAATCTTTGTTTAAATTTATTCCATGGTATTTAATCTTTTTCTTATCTATTGTGAATGGGATTTATCTTAAAAAGTTCTTTCTCAGTTATGACATTGTCTTTGTATACAAAAGCTATTAATTTTATGCTGATTATATATTTTGTCACTTTACCAAACTCTTTTATATGTTCCAATGGTCTACTTGGGGAGTCTTTTGGATATGTTATATATATAGAATCATGTCATCTGCAAACAGGGATAGTCTGATTTCCTCCTTTCTAATTTGTATCTCTTTGATTACTTTTTCTTATCTAATGGCTCTGGCTAAAACTTCCAGGATTATATTAAATAGTAATGATGAGAATGGTAATCCTTGTCTGGTGCTGGATCTTAGGGGGAATGCATCCAGCTTTTCCTAATTCGATAGAATGCTGGCTGTGGGTTTGTCACAATTTGCCTTGAATGTGTTGAGGAATATTCCTTCAATATCCAATTTGCTTAAAATTCTCATCATAAAAAGATGTTGTATTATCAAATGCTTTATCTGTATCTATTGAGATAACCATATGGTCTTTGTTCTTCAATTTGTTAATGTGATGTATCACATTTATTGATTTGTAAATGTTGAACCATCTCTGCATACCAGGGACAAATCCCACTTGGTCTGCATGAATGATCTATTTGATGTGTTGTTGGATTCAATTAGCTAATATTTTATTGAATATTTTTGCATGTAGGTTCATCATGGATATTGACCTATAGTTCTCTTTTTGTATCTCTGGATCACACGTGTACACGTGAGCCACTGGCCAAATGTTGCTAGTGACTGCTAGCTGCCAGGGCTTCATTCTGAACACAGGTCATGCTCTCCCTCTGGCTATATCACCACCCTAGATCACCACGAGTTGCTGCAGCCCAGTCTCATCTCTGTCTACACGCTGCTGCCTGCTCTGCCTGCTCCACCAGCTCTGGCACTCAACTGCTGCAGTCTTGTGTTGTGTCCATGTTCATACTGCATGTCCACACCTACACTTTTTAAAAAACTACTTATCCCTAGCCTAGTGCAATATGTCCTTCCCTTTTCCTTCATCTTGGAATCTCCCTCATTCTTTTACTGACTATTCAAAAGGCACTGGTTTTGTTCAACCTCAGTAATCAAAGAAACATGAACTAAAACAACAAATATCAGAGATGGAACAAATCAAATATCACTCCTTTTTATATAGCAGATTTAGATAAACATTAACCAAATGATAGCAAATATATTAAAATGATTATTGTGATAAATATAGAAAAGAACCTGTTTCAGATCTTAGTTAGGGAAATGTGCCTAATCTGAGATCTGAAGGATGTATAAGAGTTCCAGGGAAAATGAGTGAGGAGCATTCTACGAGGGAGACAATATGTGCAGATACTGGGAGTGTGGTAAGTAAGGGGACAGATGAAGTAAGGAACAAAGTGAAAATGTTTAGAAAGGATAGCAAGGGCCAGGTTGTGCAGGGATTTTTTGGTGAGTTAATAAGTTTGTCTTAGTCCTATCATTATGATCAATTGTGAACAGAAATGGATCACTTGGACTAGTGAGATGGCATTGGTACATGCCACCTTGACAAAAGATACTACTTTAGGATAGAGAACAGAGCTACACAGGTACGGTAGCTCCCTCTTGCCAAATCCTCTGTTACGTATGATGATTTCAGTTATATTCTGTAATTGCCCCAAGCCAAAAAGTCAAAAACAGGGAAGGGTCTCTGGATCAAAATACTATTCCACATAGGGTGTTGCTGGAGCCCAGTCTCTGCCAGACACGCATTTTGGGTCTGTGTTCCAGTGTGAGATGCCCACTCTTTATAGGACAAATTTGAGAAAATGCGATTGCCATTGGAGGGATACACAAGCTGCCCAGTAGAAAACTGAATTTGAGGAGCCAAGAGTTTGGGAATTTACCAGGAGGGATGGCTCTTCTGAAACTGGAAACTTGGGCCAGCAGCTATTATACTTGATCCTGCTGGAGGGGGTAAACTTCTTGATCCACAAGACTTGAGCTTGGGTGCACCCCCTCCTTCTGGGAGGGGAGAAGAAGCAGTCCTGGTTCCAGGTCCCTGCTTTCTCTATCTCATTTAAATAGTGAGGGTAAGCTTCCAGCATAATTTTTGAAAAATTCTGCTCCTTACACCACAAGTTAAAAATTATTTTATGGATGAGATTAACCAGACTTGGTAACTAATTGGATTTGGAATAGGATATGATGTAGGGACAGAGGAGTCAAGAGTTACTCTGAGGGTTTATCTTGGCTAATTGGATGTACAATGAGTTCATTAACTGAGATTCAGGATGTCAAAGAATGGGAAAACAAGGGAAGAGAGGGGAATTTTAACATATAAAAGATAGTTTGATGTAGTAGATCAATTGTTGAGTGGGGGGAGAAAATACATGATTTACTTTTTAGGAAATAAAAAACTTTTTTTTTTTTTTTTTTTTTTTTTGACAGGCAGAGTGGACAGTGAGAGAGAGAGAGACAGAGAGAAAGGTCTTCCTTTGCCGTTGGTTTACCCTCCAATGGCCGCCGCAGCCGGCGCGCTGCGGCCGGCGCACCGCGCTGATCCGATGGCAGGAGCCAGGAGCCAGGTGCTTTTCCTGGTCTCCCATGGGGTGCAGGGCCCAAGCACCTGGGCCATCCTCCACTGCACTCCCTGGCCACAGCAGAGGGCTGGCCTGGAAGAGGGGCAACCGGGACAGAATCCGGCGCCCCGACCGGGACTAGAACCCGGTGTGCCGGCGCCGCTAGGCAGAGGATTAGCCTAGTGAGCCGCGGCGCCGGCCAGGAAATAAAAAACTTTAGACATCAAAGAACTGTCAAAAATGAACAATTCAGAAAATGCGAGAGTAATGAAAGCATATTTTGCTGTTGTTTAGAAATGTATGAGTTAGGAAAAGAGATGATGTCCTGTTAGGAATTTGTATTTTTAACAATAAAAAAGCAAGACCCCTACCTTACACCTTACACAAAAATCCACTCAACGTGGATTAAAGACCTAAATCTACGTCCTGACACCATTAAGTTATTAGAGAACATTGGAGAAACCCTTCAAGATATTGGCACAGGCAAAGAATTTCTGGAAAAGACCCGGGAGGCACAGACAGTCAAAGCCAAAATCAACTATTGGGATTGCATCAAATTGAGAAGTTTCTTTACTGCAAAAGAAACAGTCAGGAGAGTGAAGAGACAACCGACAGAATGGGAAAAAATATTTGCAAACTATGCAACAGATAAAGGGTTAATAACCAGAATCTACAAAGAGATCAAGAAACTCCACAAAAACAAAACCAACAACCCACTTAAGAGATGGGCCAAGGACTTCAATAGACATTTTTCAAAAGAGGAAATCCAAATGGCCAACAGGCACATGAAAAAATGTTCAAGGTCACTAGCAATCAGGGAAATGCAAATCAAAACCACAATGAGGTTTCACCTCACCCCGGTTAGAATGGCTCACATACAGAAATCTACCAACAACAGATGCTGGCGAGGATGTGGGGAAAAAGGGACACTAACCCACTGTTGGTGGGAATGCAAACTGGTTAAGCCACTATGGAAATCAGTCTGGAGATTCCTCAGAAACCTGAATATAACCCTACCATTCGACCCAGCCATCCCACTCCTTGGAATTTACCCAAAGGAGTTTAAATTGATAAAGAAAAAAGCGGTCTGCACCCTAATGTTTATTGCAGCACAATTCACAATAGCCAAGACCTGGAACCAACCTAAATGCCCATCAACGGTAGACTGGATAAAGAAAATTCTTAATTTCTAATTATTTTCTCCTAATTTGTAAATCAGTGTGTACATAGCCTGTGAAGGAAGAGCAAGCCTGTTGAGGTAAATTGAATAGGTGGACAGAGCATGCTGTGAATTTTGGGCTAAAGATTGTGGAATTATTTCTTTGAGTAATGGGAAAGAATTGAAGGGTTCTAAGTAACAAGATTACATAATCACAGGAGCTAAGGAGGTGGGTATTGTGGCACAGCAGGTTAAGTTACAGCCTGAAATGCCTACTCCCCATACTGGAGTCCTATTTCCACTCTGATCCAACTTGCTGCTAATACATTCCCTAGGAGGTAGCAGATGATGGCCCAACTACTTGGTGTTTGCTATGCGGGAGACCCAGGTGGAGTTTCTGGCTCTTGGCATTCACCAGCACACCCATCCACAAAGGATGTCTGGTCCTTTGGATGCTGCCAGAGTTCTGGGCTCTCTATTTTAAGCTTAATAAGCACCAAATAGCCCAGGAGTGTGGTTGGCCATTTTTTACTGAGTGTGTTGCTCCTAGCTGTGTTGTTAATGGCTATAAAGCATCATCTCACCCTATTATAGATTATTTGAGTCTACCAATTTTCTTTGACAAATGCTGTTCTACAAAAAATACCTACAGTAGATTCAGTTTTCTCCAACAGAGGACCCTGATTAGTCAAGAAAGTACTAACCTAAGGAACAATGTATAGTATAGGCTGCTTCTTATAATGTGGCAAATTTAAATTGTTTATATAACAGGATGAATACATGTCATTTTATCAATGACAACGTAGCAACCACTTAATTAACTCTCCTCTTAATATCACAAAAGTGCTGCAAATTCAACATGTCCACACTAGTAACTCCTAATATTTGCCTTTCAACGTTGCTTTTATGCCTCTGGGTTGCATAATTCAGAAGCTTAGGAGGCTTTGTAGACATGTACCTCAATGCACACTTTTACACTTTCATTCTATAGCCAAGTTATAGTTCACTGTTTCAATATTTCTGGATCTCACCAACTTTTCTATACTTTCACCATCACCTATCCCATCCTAGCTATCTTGGTCTCTCTCCTTGATCAGATGGATAGACCAATAGAACAGAATAGAAACACCGGAGGTCAATGCAATCATCTATAACCAACTTATATTTGACAAAGGACCTAAAACCAACCCCTGGAACAAGGACAGCCTCTTCAACAAATGGTGCTGGGAAAACTGGATGTCCACATGTAGAAGTATGAAGCAAGACCCCTACCTTACACCTTATACAAAAATCCACTCAACATGGATCAAAGAACTAGAGATGTGCCATGACACCATGAAACTAATTGAGAGCATAGGGGAAACCCTCCAAGATATTGGAACAGGCGAAAAATTTCTGGAGAAGACTCCAGAGGCACGGGTAATCAAAGATAAAATAAACAAATGGGATTACCTCAAATTGAAAAGTTTCTTTACAGCAAAGGAAAGAGTCAGGAAAGTGAAGAGGCAACCAACAGAATGGGAGACGTTATTCGCAAACTACACAACAGATAAAGGATTAACAACTAGAATCTATAAAATGATCAAGAAACACCACAGAATCAAAACATACAACCCAATAAAAAGATAGGCCAAGGATCCTAACAGACATTTTTCAAAAGAGGAAATCCAAATGGCCAACAAACACATGAAAAAATGCTCAGGATCCTTAGCCATCAGGGAAATGCAGATCAAAACCACAATGAGGTTTCACCTCACTCCGGTTAGATTGGCTTACATACAGAAATCAACCAACAACAGATGCTGGCGAGGATGTGGGGGAAAAGGGACACTAAACCACTGTTGGTGGGAATGCAAACTGGTAAAGCCACTATGGAAGACAGTTTGGAGAGTCCTCAGAAACCTGAATGCAGCACTACCACAGGACCCAGCCATCCCACTCCTTGGAATTTACCCAAATGGAATTAAAGGGGAGAAAAAAAGAGCCATTTGCACCTCAATATTTGTTGCAGCTCAATTCACAATAGCGAAGACATGGAAGCAACCTAAATGTCCATCAACGGATGACTGGATAAAGAAACTATGGGATATGTACTCTATGGAACACTATACAGCAGTAAAAAACAATGAAATCCGGGCATTTACAACAAAATGGAGGAAGCTGGAAAATATCGTGCTGAGTGAAGTAAGCCAGTCCCAAAGGGACAAATATCATATGTTCTCCCTGATCGATGGCAACTAAACGAGCATCTAAAATGATACCCATTGAAGTGAAATGGACCCTATCAGAGACAATGACATGATCAGCCCTTGTCTAGACTGTTGAGGAACAACTTACTATTTTATTCCTTTTACTATTTTTGTTGTTGTTGTTGTTGCTCGGTTTGTTCTAGTTAATACCACTAGTTGAACCCTGTAATCAATACACAATCATTCTTAGGTGTTTAAAAAAATTGGCATTTGAGGGCAGGTTTTTGGCTTTAGTGGTTAAAATGTCAGTTGAAATTCCTGCTTTCTATATTGGAGTCCTGGGTTCAATACCTGGTTCCAGCTGCTGGCTGAAACTTCTGTAAAACTTGAGAGGCAGTAGTGACAGTTTAAGAAATTGTATTCCTGCCACCCATGTGGGAGATGTGGACTGAGTTCCTGGTTCCTGGCTTCGTCCCATCCCAATTCCAGCCCTTTCAGTCATTTGGGAGTGAATCACTGGTTGGCAGCTATCATATTTGCTCTTTCTCCCCCTCTTTCTCTCTTTCTTAAACTTGAAAAAAAGTTTAATTTGTTTTTTTTTTTTTATGATTACTATACAGGCAGAATTCAGATAAGTAGGCAGTTTGAATACCCTAAAATACATTAAAATACAAAACAAAGCTGTGATGTTACTCAGTACTTTAAACACCATTCTTCAGTAAATGGCATTGCCCTCTTTGACCTTTCTAAATTTGATACAGAAACAGATTAAGCATGAAACACAGAAATGTAGAAAAATTCAGCTTTCTCTTTATACTCTTCATCTTTTACATTAAATCAAAGTTGCTAATTAGAATTTTATTAATTTTCCATATTTTAAACCATTTAATTGTATATTTCTTTTTTGGATTCAGATTTGTATATTATCTAGGTGAAAAAGAAGTGGATATATCTAGTCTTATCTGTCTATTGATTCTGTTAGAATTATAATAAATAATTTATGTCAACACTGGGAGTCCAAATTTATTTTTTCTTTAAAAAAGAAATATTATTACAGGGCCTATGTTGCTACCCAAAGATTTAAAAATGTGAGTAGATGATCAGGTTTTTATTTTTTAATTGTATACAACATATGCATGCATTGAAACATCATATGATAGCCCATAAATACAAGTAGGTACAATTTTGTGTGTCAATTATAAAAGAAAAAATACAATAAAAAGACTTTCATTTATTTGTCCGCAAAGCAAAAGATTAGGATGGAAACTGGCAAGATCTAAGGCTGAGTTTTCAATTGGGAGTGGTGGGAAGCTGTGGCTATGATCCCATGAAGAATAATGAGAACATATGATATTTGTCCCTCTGTGACTGGCTTATTTCACTCAGCATGATGTTTTCCAGATCCCTCTATTTTGTTGCAAGTGACCAGATTTCATTGTTTTTTACTGCTGTATGGTAGTCTATAGATACATGAACTATAATTTCTTTATCCAGTATACTCTTCTTTTTTTTTTTTTTTCTGACAGGCAGAGTGGACAGTGAGAGAGAGAGAGACAGAGAGAAAGGTCTTCCTTTTTTTTGGTTCACCCCACAGTGGCCACTGAGGACGGCGTGCTGCAGCCGATGCACTGTGCTGATTTGAAGCCAGGAGCCAGGTGCTTCTCCTGGTCTCCCATGAGGGTGCAAGGCCCAAGGACTTGGGCCATCCTCCTCTGCTCTCCTGGGCCATAGCAGAGAGCTTATGCAGTCTACTATTGGTGGGCATTTGGGTTGATTACAGGTCTTAACTATTGTGAATAAAGCTGCAATAAACATTAAGGTGCAGACCGCTGTTTTGTTTGCCAATTTAATTTCCTTTGGGTAAATTCCAAGGAGTGGGAAGGCTGGGTTGTATGGTAGGGTTTTATTCAGGTTTCTGAGGAATCTCCAGACTGTCTTCATAGTGGCTTTACCAGTTTGCATTCCCACCAACAGTGATTTAGTGTCCCTTTTCCCCCACATCCTCGCCAGCATCTGTTATTGGTAGATTTCTGTATGTGAGCCATTCTACTCGGGGTGAGGTGAAACCTCATTGTGGTTTTGATTTGCATTTCCCTGATTGCTAGTGATCCTGAACATTTTTTTTAACTTTTGTTTAATGAATATAAATTTCCAAAGTACAGCTTATGGATTACAATGGCTTCCCCCTCATAACGTCCCTCCCACCCGCAACCCTCCCCTTTCCCACTCCCTCCCCCCTTCCATTCACATCAAGATTCATTTTTGATTCTCTTTCTATATAGAAGATCAGTTTAGCATACATTAAGTAAAGATTTCAATAGTTTGCTCCCACACAGAAACATAAAGTGAAAAATACTATTTGAGTACTAGTTATAGCATTAAATCTCAATGTACAGCACATTAAGGACAGAGATCTTACATGAGGAGTAAGTGCACAGTGACTCCTGTTGTTGACTTAACAAATTGACACTCTTGTTTATGGCCTCAGTAATCACCCTAGGCTCTTGTCATGAGCTGCCAAGGCTATGGAAGCCTTTTGAGTTCACCGACTCTGATCATATTTAGACAAGGCCATGGTCAAAGTGGAAGTTCTCTCCTCCCTTCAGAGAAAGGTACCTCCTTCTTTGGTGACCTGTTCTTTCCACTGGGAACTCACTCGCAGAGATCTTTCATTTAGTTTTTTTTTTTTCCCCCAGAATGTCTTGGCTTTCCATGCCTGAAATACTCTCATTGGCTTTTCAGCCAGATCCGCATGCCTTAAGGGCTGATTCTGAGGCCAGAGTGCTGTTTAGGACATCTGCCATTCTATGGGTCTGCTGTGTATCTCACTACACCAAAGGGGAAACTTGTTGAAGTGAAATGGACACTATGAGAAACAGTGACTTGATCAGCTCTTGTCCTGACGGTTGATGTACAATGTAGTACTTTATCCATTTTAGTATTTTTTTTTTGTTCTAGTACCATTGGTTGAACTCTGTAATTAACACACAATTATTCTTAGGTGTTTAAATTTTAACTGAAAAGTGATCCCTGTTAGGAAATCGGAAAACATTATGCTGAGTGAAATAAGCCAATCCCAAAGGGACAAATACCACTTGTTCTCCCTGATAGGTGACAACTAACTGAGCACCAAAAAGGAAACCTGTTAAAGTGAAATGAACACTATGAGAAACGGTGACTTGATCAGCCCTCACCCTGACTGTTGATGAGCAACTTAATATGTTATCCCTCTTAGTATTTTTGTTTGTTTGTTCTACTTAATACTTTTGGTTGAATACTGTAATCAATACGCAATTCTTCTTAAGTGCTGAAACTTAACTAAAAAGTGATCGCTGTTGAGTATAAGAGTGGGAATAAGAGAGGGAAGAGATGTACAATTCGGGACATGCTCAATATGACTTGTCCCAAATGGTGGAGTTAGAAACATACTAGGGGATTCCAATTCAATCCCATCAAGGTGGCATGTACCAATGCCATCTCTCTAGTCCCAGTGATCAATTTCTGTTCACAATTGATCATAATGATAGGACTAAGAACCAAAGGGATCACATAAACAAGAATTGTGTCAACATGGGAAGTGAGATCCTGAACATTTTTTCATGTGTCTGTTGGCTATTTGGATTTCCTCTTTTGAAAAATGTCTATTGAGGTCCTTGGCCTATCTCTTAAGTGGGCTGTTTGTTTTGTTTTGTGGAGTTTCTTGATCTCTTTGTAGATTCTGGTTATTAATCCTTTATCGGTTGAATAGTTTGCAAATATATTTTCCCATTCTGTCAGTGGCCTCTTCACTTTCCTGACTGTTTCTCTTGCAGTACAGAAACTTCTCAATTTGATGCAATCCCAAATGTTAATTTTGGTTTTGACTGCCTGTGCCTCCGGGGTCTTTTCCAAGAAGTCTTTGCCTGTGCCAATATCTTCCAGGGTTTCTCAAATGTTCTCTAATAATTTGATGGTGTCAGGTCATAGATTTAGGTCTTTAATCCATGTTGAGTGGATTTTTGTGTAAGGTGTAAGGTAGGGGTCTTGCTTCATGTTTCTGCACATGGAAATCCAGTTTTCCAGCACCATTTATTAAATAGGCTGTCCTTGCTCCAGGAATGGGTTTTAGATCCTTGATCAAATATAAGTTGGCTGCAGAGGTTTGGATTTATTTCTGGTGTTTCAATTCTGTTCCATTGGTCTATCCATCTGTTTCTGTACCTGTATAAGGCTGTTTTGATCACAACTGCCCTGTAGTATGTCCTGAAATCTGGTATTGTGATGCCTCCAGCTTTGTTTTTGTATGCAGGGATGGTTCAATGTTTGCAAATCAATCAATGTGATATACTACATTAACAGACTGCAGAAGAAAAAACATAGGATTATCTCAATAGATGCCGAGAAAGCATCGATAAAATTCAACACCCTTTCATGATGAAAAATCTAAGCAGATTGGGTATAGAAGGAACATTCCTCAATACAATCAAAGCAATTTATGAAAAACCCACAGCCAACATCCTATTGAATGGGGAAAAGTTGGAAGCATTTCCACTGAGATCTGGTACCAGACAGGGATGCCCACTCTCACCACTGCTATCCAATGTAGTTCTGGAAGTTTTAGCCAGAGCCATCAGGCAAGAAAAAGAAATTAAAGGGATACAAATTGGGAAGGAAGAACTCAAACTATCCCTTTTTGCAGATGATATGATTCTTTATTTAGGGGACCCAAAGAACTCTACGAAGAGACTATTGGAACTCATAGAAGAGTTTGGCAAAGTAGCAGGATACAAAATCAATGCACAAAAATCAGCAGCCTTTGTATACACAGGCAATGCCATGGCTGAGAAAGAACTGCTAAGATCAATTCCATTCACAATAGCCACAAAAAACAATCCAATACCTTGGAATAAACTTAACCAAGGATGTTAAAGATCTCTACAATGAGAATTACAAAATCTTGAAGAATGAAATAGAAGAGGATACCAAAAAATGGAAAAATCTTCCATGCTCATGGGTTGGCAGAATCAATATCATCAAAATGTCCATTCTCCCAAAAGCAATTTATAGATTCAGTGTGATACCAATCAAAATACCAAAGACATTCTTCTCAGATCTAGAAAAAAATGATGCTGAAATTCATATGGATGCAGAGGATACCTTGAATAGCTTAAAGCAATCCTGTTGTTTTTCTTATAGCTGCTGAAAAAATATTCATGGCTCCAGAATGGAGACAGTAGGCAGATATCAGTAAATTGTGGAAGTGACTCATTGAGATTGTTTGAAAATAACTTGACTATAAGTCAATAGTCTAATGTATTTCCACTTTGTGATTAGGAAGAAAGTTTATTTAATATATAGCAAAAGCCTTCTTTAGAGTGCCTCATGATGTTATTTGGCTTTTACTTGACAAAAACAAGGGATTTTCTTAATAATTCAATCTTTCTTTCTTTGCTATAATCCAGAAACACTTAAAGGGGTGCAGTACAATATTGTTATCATGATTTTATATCAGAGACTCAATATACTGGTTACTTTATAAAGCAAAAATCATATTCTATGAAAATGATTTATATTTTAACTATCATTAAAAAAGACTTTAAATTTTAACTGGTAAAATAATCTAACATGGATACAATGAATACCGTGTAGGACAATTGTCATGTTGACATTTGAATGTGTCAGTTTAACCCCATGCAATCAAGTGTATTTACTAGCACATTAAAAGTTGAAAACTGCCACTTTAGGTCAGAGTTGCAAAATGTTGGTGCAGGATTTTGTTTGGATTGCACAATTATTGCTTTTAATATCAGAGTTGAATACATTTTAAAATGGAGCATGTAGTCTTTAATAGACCATGGGCCTTACCACTTTGATGGGTTTATAGCTAGAATCATCAATTATTTACAAAATGAAATCTATTAAGTATTCAGCTCCCATACTCTATCAATTCAAGGTGACTATAATGGAACCATGGGCACCATATGATAGTAATTAAATGATCCAAAACATATTTATATTCATTTTACGGTTGTTACCTTGTTTTGCTTTGTTCTATTTAAATGGTCATCAAAATGGGGGAAAATATTTTTTCTGGTAGAACTTTTGCACCTTAAGAGTGTCCCCTTATTTCTTTGACCTTAAGAGTCCAGGGTCTATGGTTTGATTCATATTAGCCTATAGGATGAAATGTTCCTAAAAGGAGTGTCTACTCCATTTGAGTGTCAGTAGACCTTCCCATAAGATAATCTGTTCTCCAGCCACATGAATTTCTCCTCTTTCCTTAGACATTCCATACGTGTTTTGATGCCTGCATGTATTATCTTCCTTTTGCTTAGAATGGCTATACCACTGAAAAACTTTCACTCAAGATTATTTGCAACCCAGTTGAAGTTTTATCTCCTCAGTGCAGGAATCTGCGCTCCCCATTGCAGACTTAATTGCTTCTTGCTCTGTTTCTTAGAGCACTATTTTAAAAATATTTAGTTGTAGCATTGACCCTTTGGCACTGTAATGAGCTCTTTGTGGATCACTCAATAAGTCCTCTACTTCACTTTTTTTCTGTGAGAGGCTGGGAAGCTATATCATCACCATTTTTTTAAGGGCTAGAGGCCTTACAGAATTTTTCCAGGACAAATGTAGATGATAAACCTGTTGAAGTGAAATGGACACTATGAGAAACAATGACTTGATCAGCCCTTGTCCTGACTGTTGATGTACAATGTAATGCTTTATCCCTTTTAGTATTTTTTTTTGTTCTAGTACTATTGGTTGATCTCTGTAATTAACACACAATTATTCTTAGGTGTTGAAATTTAACTGAAAAGTGATCCCTGTTGAATATAAGAGTGGGAATAAGAGAGGGAAGACATGTACAATTTGGGACATGCTCAAGCTGACTGGCCCCAAACGGTAGAGTTAGAAACGTGCCAGAGGATTCCAATTCAATCCCATTAAGGTGGCACATACCAATGCCATCTCACTAGTCCCAGTGATCAATTTCAGTTCACAATTGATCACACTGATAGGTCTAAGAGTCAAAGGGATCACTCAAACAAGACTAGTGTCTGCTAATACTAACTGATAGAATCAAAAAGGGAGAGAACAATCCAACATGGGAAGTGGGATACACAGCAGACTCATAGAATGGCAGATGTCCTAAACAACACTCTGGCCTCAGAATCAGCCCTTAAGGCATTCGGATCTGGCTGAAGAGCCCATGAGAGTATTTTAGGCATGGAAAGCCAAGACACTCTGGGAAAAAAAAGACCTAAATGAAAGATCTCTGCGAATGAGATCCCAGTGGAAAGAACGGGGCCATCAAAGAAGGAGGTACCTTTCTCTGAAGGGAGGAGAGAACTTCTACTTTAACTATGACCCTGTCGGAATAAGATCGAAGTCAGCGAACTCAAAAGGCTTCCATAGCCTTGGCAACTCATGACAAGAGCCTAGGGAGATTACTGATGCCATAAACAAGAGTGTCAAATTGTTTAGTCAACAACAGGAGTCACTATGTACTTACTTCTCATGTGGGATCTGTCCTTAATGTGTTGTCCAATGTGAAGTAATGCTATAACTAGTACTGAAACAGTATTTTACACTTTGTGTTTCTGTGTGGGTGCAAACTGATGAAATCTTTACTTAATATATACTAAATGGATCTTCTGTATATAAAGATAATTGAAAATGAATCTTGATGTGAATGGAATGGGAGAGGGAGTGTGAGATGGGAGGGGTGCGAGTGGGAGGGAAGTTATGGGAGGAAAAGCCATTGTAATCCATTAACTGTGCTTTGGAAATTTATATTTACGAAATAAAAGTAAAAAAAAAAAAGAACTGTAAAGAAAGTGTAAATGATTCCTCCATTTTGTTGCAAATGACCGGATTTCATTGTTTTTTTTTACTGCTGTATAGTATTCTAAAGAGTACATATCCCATAATTTCTTTATCCAGTCTACTGTTGATGGGCATTTAGGTTGGTTCCAGGTCTTAGCTATTGTGAATTAACATTGTGCAATAAACATTAAGGTTCAGACCGCTGTTTTGTTTGCCAATTTAATTTCCTTTGGGTAAATTCCAAGGAGTGGGATGGCTGGGTTGTATGGTAGGGTTATATTCAGGTTTCTGAGGAATCTCCAGACTGACTTCCACAGTGGCTTGACCCGTTTGCAATCCCACCAACAGTGGTTTAGTGTCCCTTTTTCCCCACATCCTCGCCAGCATCTATTGTTGGTAGATTTCTGTATGTGAGCCATTCTACTCGGGGTGAGGTGAAACCTCATTGTGGTTTTGATTTGCATTTCCCTGATTGCTAGTGATCTTGAATATTTGCAACAAAATGGAGGAATCTGGAACACATCATGCTGAGTGAAATAAGCCAATCCCAAAGGGACAAATATATGTTCTCCCTGATCGGTAACAACTGACTGAACACCAAAAAGGAAACCTGTTGAAGTGAAATGGACACTATGAGAAACGGTGATGTGATCAGCCACAGCCCTGAATGTTGATGAACAACTTAATACGTTATCCCTCTTAGTATTTTTTCTTTGTCTGTTCTACTTAATACTATTGGTTTAATTCTGTATTTAGTACACAGTGATTCTTAAGTGTTGAAATTTAACTGAAAAGTGATCCCCATTAAATATAAGAGGGGGAATAAGAGTGGGAAGAGATGTACAATTTGGGACATGCTCAAGCTGACTGGCCCCAAATGGTAGAGTTAGAAACATACCAGGGGATTCCAATTCAATCCCATCAAGGTGGCACGTACCAATGCCATCTCACTAGTCCCAGTGATCAATTTCAGTTCACAATTGATCACACTGATAGGTCTAAGAGTCAAAGGGATCACATAAACAAGACTAGTGTCTGCTAATACTAACAGATAGAATCAAAAAGGGAGAGAACGATCCAACATGGGAAGCGAGATACACAGCAGACTCATAGAATGGCAGATGTCCTAAACAGCACTCTGGCCTCAGAATCAGCCCTAAAGGCATTTGGATCTGCCTGAAAAGCCCATGAGAGTATTTCAGGCATGGAAAGCCAAGACTCTCTGGCAAAAAAATGACCTAAATGAAAGATCTCTGTGAGTGATATCCCAGCGGAAAGAACGGGGCCATCAAAGAAGGAGGTACCTTTCTCTGAAGGGAGGAGAGAACTTCCACTTTGACTATGACCTTGTCTAAATATGATCAGAGTCAGTGAACTCAAAAGGCTTCCATAGCCTTGGAAACTCATGACTGGAGCATAGGGAGATTACTGATGCCATAAACAGGAGTATCAATTTGTTAAGTCAACAACAGGAGTCACTGTGCACTTACTCCTCATGTAAGATCTCTGTCCTTAATGTGCTGTACATTGTGATTTAATGCTATATCTAGTACTGAAACAGTATTTTTCACTTTGTGTTTCTATGTGGGTGCAAACTGTTGAAATCTTTACTTAATATATACTAAATTGATCTTCTGTATATAAAGAGAATCAAAAATGAATCTTGATGTGAATAAAAGGGGAGAGAGAGCGGGAAAGGGGAGGGTTGCGGGTGGGAGGGAAGTCATTGGTGGGGGGGAAGCCATTGTAATCCATAAGCTGTACTTTGGAATTTATATTCATTAAATAATAAAAATAAAAAAGAAAAGAGTAAATGAAGGAACTGAAGGGTAAATGTCAAAGAATAAAGAATGCTGTGATGAAAAGATCCAGCTTCCTCTAAACACAAGGAAAGAACATTCAGTTTGGAGCAGTAACCTGTCATCTACTATTTTCTTTTCAAATATTGTTCCCATTCTATTCTCTCTCCTCTCCATCTGGGAACCTGATTTAAATGTGTGTTATACAGTCTCAAACTGTCTTCTGTGCATTTTCATTTCTTTGTGCTGTAGCCCATAAATTGTCTTCTGACCTTTATTCCAGTTTACCAGTTCTCCCTTTAGCTAGATCTAACATAGTTTAAATACAGCAACTTAATTTTTAATTTCAGTTATTGAAATTTAAGTTTTAGAATCTCTGGTTATTCTTCAAACTTGCAATGTAACTTTTTATTGGTTTTATTGCTTGCAGATATTCTGTAGCATCCTTTTTATTTAAACATAGTACCAAAATATGTTGTTTTTTCTGTCTGATAATTGAAGCTAATCTAGTGCTGTGGGTATAGAAGATACTCCACTCCAGTGCCCTCAGCCTTTACTCTTTCAGTGTCTGCTGTCCCTACTGCTAGCATCTGCATCTCTCTGAGATCTTTCTCTGATGTTCTGATAAGGAAGCAGCTTTGCCTCTGCTGTCTTGCTCCTAAGGTGAAATTTTTGATTTCTCGTATCCTAAAATTCTTCAGCAGGATTGAATTCCAATCTCCTGCAGAGATAATCAACTTGACAGCCCCATGCCCTCTGTGGAATGTTTCCTTTCCATGTATACATCTCTACTTCTCCACAGGTTACTTATTTTTTTTTAATTTGACAGGTAGAGTTATAGACAGTGAGAGAGAGAAACAGAGAGAAAGGTCTTCCTTCCGTGGGTTCATCCCCCCAAATGACCACCATGGCCAGAACTGTGCTGATCTGAAGCCAGGAGCCAGGTGCTTCTTCCTGGTCTCCCATGCGGTTGCAGGGCCCAAGCACCTGGGCCATCTTCCACTGCCTTCCCAGGCCACAGCAGAGAGCTGGACCAGAAGAAGAGCAGCCAGGACTAGAACTGGTGCCCATATGGGATGCCTGTGCCACAGGCGGAGGATTAACCAAGTGAGTCACGGCGCCGGCCCCCACAGGTTACTTCTAACTCAAATACTCAACTCAGTGAATCCCACATTAAAGTAGTGAATGTGTTTCTGTTGTGCACTTTATTTTTCTCACTATCTTGCTTAGAGTATCATGTTTCTGTGCTATCTGGAAGTATTTCTGTATTAGCTACTATTTTTTAAAAAATTCCAAATGTATAAATGGCAACCAAGGATAATGCTACTTTTCATCAAAGGGAATTTTTGTTGGCCTATAGCGGGGGCTTGGGGTAATATTAATTTTGGACAACATTAATCAGATTTTAATAGTTGAGATCTCCTAGACCCCGAGGTACTATGAACCTGGACTGAAGGTCCAGCAAGGCTTCATTTATTTCTGGCTCAACCTTGAGACTAAGCCCCTTGGAGCCCCACTTTAATGTGATAGAGTTCTCAGATTTCCCAGTCTGGGCAGACTCTAAGGTTTTCATTTTTCCTCTCATCTTTTAAGACCACCAGAACCACAACTCAATTTTGCGGCTATTTCTTCCAAATAGGCAGGTGTGCTCAAGGCAAATGTAGCCTCGAGTTTTGAGCTGTCTTTTCTGTATCCTCTGCTTCTGCAAGAATGCAGATCCAAAAGAATGTAGCTGAGTCACTCTTCGTATGTTGCTACCTCTTAGGTGCTTATTACATTCCATCCCTTTTCTTTGTAGTCCTCAGTAAGAGGGTTGATTAAAATGATGTAGATGGCCATCATTTGAATAATTTTCTAGGTGGTGGCTTTATTAAAAATTTCTTTGACCCTTAAGCTTTTCATCCCCAGCATCTGGAACAGTGCCAACAGGTACTTGGTTGGCACTCAACAAATGTTTGCTGTTGGTAGAATCTCTGAAATACTGAGAGAAATATCTAACCTAATGAGCTATTTTAGGGGGAGAAGAGATGACATAAGTGAAAACACAAATTCAAGATGTCATAGGACAGATCCAGAGGGATTTAGTCCTCTGTTCAAGTCCCAAATCTTAGTGTGGAAAGCAGCAGAGGGTAAACCTGTATTCCTGATTCCCCCTCTGGATTTCTATGACAAACGATGCTCCAATGAATAATTGTGTTGTGGTAATGGAGCTCAGTACTAATAGCCTTTTATCATGACAGAAATGTTTCAGTGCGACATGACTGCTTCCTGGGATCTTCCAGCATGCACATAAATTGACTATCTCAACTCACAGTGTGGTGATACTGCATTGCATGCACAATTCAGTGAAGCAACAAACCAAATGAATGTAACATGCATAGCACTGCTACAAAAGCAAAGTAGCCTGGGAAAAAAAAGCAGTTTTTCTCTGGTCACTGTCTCTGCCTTAAAATTGAGCCTAGATCTGTACTGACTTTGACTAGGACTATGTAGTGGAATGCGATAAGAAGAATGTTGCTGAGGATTGAACCTTTAATCTATTCACCTTAAGCTTCACTCATTAAGATTGGCTTAGTCAGCATCCACTCACTAAAACTGGCTTAGGTAGCACCCACTCAGTTCAAAAGCATTTACTGAGGCCAAGCCATGTGCACTGTGCAAAGAGTTTGGAGATCAGCAATATTAATTACACACTGCTGACTAGTGGGTATGGAATGACACAAGGACACAATTTTTATATTTCAGATGTTTCACTATAGAAGCCCTCCAATAATCATTGATTTGGGGTCTGGGTGTGGGGGCATTTCTACAGGTGAGCCCAAAAATTTCAACCCAGTGAACATTAACAGAGTAGACACTGATCTCTGCATTAGGCCAGTGTTTGACCTAAACGGAAGTGACAGCAGACTCACTTACTGTTTCTAAGAACGTGTGTATTTCCTTCAGTGATGTGTCCTTTAGTTGTGAGAACAGTTTCCCTGGTCCTGAATTTTTCCAACTGCCAGAAGGAAAGAGTGTTCTCAGTTGAAAATTCTGCCTCAAGAGAAGCTGGAGACTATGCAAATCTTCTGAGAAATCTGTTTCTCACCAAATTATTCATTCACTTTACAAATTCAAAAGCTGGGATAAGTTTCAGGAAAAGAAAAAAAATCAGATAAGCTCCCATGCTTCTTAGCTTTTGGGCACTAATTCACTCTGAACTGATCCAGCTTTTACCATCTAATATTCCCACACATCTCTACAGGATACAAAGAATAGAAATCTCTCAATTTACAGGTCAGGTAATGGTGTGTGGGGGGTGGTGGTGAGGGGTTATGATAGGAAAGAGTGGAAATAAAGCCTACCTGAAATGGCAATAATGCACAGCCAAAGTGAATCTGGCATTTGACACTGAACAGGATGAATTTTCTGCATAGTATTTGATATAAATGGGAAAAGGGAGGGAGGGGAATGGTGCTGTGTCAGCATATGGATTGCAAATGCAATAACAAAAAAGGTATCTGTAACTCCGAAGGGGAAATGAGAAGCAATGTGAAACACTGAGTAGAAAAAGACAAAGCAGGTAGAGTTGCTTAAATGGACAAAAATAAACTCGAATCAAAAAAGGAAGGGGGGAGAGGAAGAGGAAGAGGGAGGAAGCCAAGGAGGCAAGAAGAGAGGAAGGGAGGGAGGGAGGGAGGAAGAGAGAGAGAGAAAGAGAATGCTGATTCTAATTCTAGAAGACCTTGGTCTTCCTTCAAATTTTGTGAAAATAGGAAGCCTGTGTTCTTTGAGAACTGTCCCCTCTGCCTGCATTTCCTCTTAATATTTTTCTTCTATGTGCCCACCCAACATTTACTCTGGCATCCAGTCTCCTTTGGGATCCTGAATTTTCCTGTTAGTAAGGCAAGTTCTTGGATAAAAGTCCCTGACACTGAAGTGCTAAAATAACATTCTGCCTCATGGAGATCTGATAAAATCATTGCCAGTAGCAGAAGCATGGGAGCTGTGGTGGAGACATCTTCCAGGAAGACCACCTTTCTAGAAAACTTCAGATACATCTTTCAAGTCACCAACAATCACACCATACCAAGAGCCAGTTCTGAGAATGACAGAAAAACCGAAACTAAATTCAAAACTAGATTTCTAAGAGGTGGAAAAAAATACCCTAATATTAGGGGAAATAGGTACAAGTAAGAATTTTCATTATTGAAAGGCTTCAAAAGGTCCATGAAAAATTGAATTAAAAGATGTTTATTTGGGTATAAAAAGTTAAAATCTTTATATGGTTTACTCACATTGCACATTTTCCATGAACTTTTCAAAGATATCTGGTATTTTCATAATGCCAAGAGAGTAATGTATAGGTAGGATTGTAATTACCAGAATGGAAAGAGAGAAACCATTTATTGATTACTCACTAATGCCAAGTGTGTTAACATTTGTTTTAAGATGTGCTGTCTCCATTCCAACAATAACCATATGACGTAGCTTCTACCATGTGCATTTTACAAGTGAGAAAACTAAGGCCCAGAAGCATTTGTAAATTTACTTAGGTTAAACTAGCTTCTAATTACTACCAATAGTAATGCAAAATTATCAATTATTGAGAGCTTCTCTTGTGCCACACTCTGGGTTCAGCACTTTACTAATGACCACATCCCAGATGTTGGTTCTTCACAGTGTACCTTTCTGTCTTCCTTTAACTCTGGACAGTATGTCCTACACCCTGACCTTGACCTTACTCCTCAGCAGTAGGTGCTGTTCTGCATGCACCAAATCTTTAAAATCACCTGCAAAGCAGGCATTAATATCTCTATTTTACAGATGAGGAAACTGAGGCTTAGGGGGTCAGCTAACTCTCAAGGTCACATACTTGGAAATGATGGGTTTGGGGTTAAAATGAAATCTGTCTCACTCTGAAGTCTGTGATTCCTGCAGGGTCTGTTGAGCCTGTTCTGGGGAGTAATTCTGTCCTCACAGTGGGGCAGGGGATTAGAATGATGAACAAAGTGCTTTCTACTCATTTTACTCTTTGCTTAGTACCAAACTCTAATTTTTCCAGTGTGAAAGGGAGCCTTTGCAAAGTAAAAAAAAAAGTATTTTCATTCTAGAGAGAGTCCTAAGAATG
Organism: Oryctolagus cuniculus; assembly: GCF_964237555.1. Taxonomy (NCBI): domain Eukaryota; kingdom Metazoa; phylum Chordata; class Mammalia; order Lagomorpha; family Leporidae; genus Oryctolagus; species Oryctolagus cuniculus. The sequence continues at coordinate 95,107,830 of NC_091438.1, forward strand.
GAAAAAAATGGAGTGGGGAAGGAATGGGAAAAGAAAAGCAGTGGGAGAGAAAGTTAATAGCACTAGTTTCATTCTCATAAGGGAAAAGGAGACATTTCAGAAAAGATTCATTGTGTGAAGTTGAAAACGAGAAATAGGGTTGCAAGTGCCATGGTCAAAGTCTGTGGAGGAAGTAGCCACCAGAATAATAGCCTTGATTGCAAGCCAGTGTTAATTAGGCTGGGGGGGTGTGTAGTGAGCAAAGATTGAGCCCTCATCAGTTCCCACATGAAGGCTTTTTGTAATATGAAGAAGTTATTTAATTTTCCTTTCACGTTGTCCTGTTGAAATCATACTCTAATAAAATCATTTTCAGTTGGAAATATGAGCAGAAATGCGAAATATTAACGGCAAGGTTTTCTAAAAAGCTGCCCATAAGAAGCAGCTAGGAAACTGATACCTGAGTGCCAGGCACTCAGGTTTTTTTACAGTTTTGCTCTTTACCATGGACCAGAGATCATTGTCCATGGAGAATTTCCAAGTTTCTAGATGCATCGTGCTGAAGAAAGCCAGAATCCAGCACGAAGGAAGCATTTCTGCATGCTTGGCTTAACTGATAGAGAAAGCATGAAAGCAAGACAGAGTTTGTACCAGAAGAAGAAGGTAAGATACTCTGGGAAAAGAGAACAAGGGAGACTCTTTCTCCATCATGTAGTCTACGTACCCTGGGCGTCCAGTTCTTGATATTGATTAATATTATTTGCTTAGTATCCACTTCCCTTGAGGTTGGGTTTATATCACTCAATCTCTGTGTAAGTAGAGTTAGGATTACTGTGTTCAAATTCAAGCTTTGTTCCTTCCCATCTTTGTAACCCTGGAAAAGATCAATCTTCTAAGCTACACATCAAGGATGAATTGTCAGACCAACCCACAGGGTGACTGGAAAAGCAAAATGCTTCCATATTTGTGAATAGTGTCCGATGCCTAGATACAATTCTGCTGCTATAATTATTCAACGCAGCTGCATGCTTGGGACTTAGTATAGTGATTACGTTTCGAGCAGTTAGAAAAAGATGAATGAATGAGACAAACACTTCATTTCTTTTTCCTCTTGGAATAAAATAGCTTTTCTCTTAAATAAATGTGTCCAAATTGGCCAAACTATCTTCATTTTACCCCCCAATATAAGAATAAACTCAAAATCAAGATAAAAACCCGAAGTGGTAGGGTAAATTTTCTTGCTCATGTTTCCACACTCCTAGTGAGTCTAACATATGTGTCTTAGTTTTGTGTTGCTATGATAGAATGCCACAAACTCTGGGAATTCAAAAGTCTGTAACCCTCATCTATTGAATCATCCCATGGGGGAAGGCAGAAAGGGAAAAAAGAACATGATGGTAGAACACTCATGATCTGATCTCCTTTTACAATGTCCCACCTTCAACACTGTTGTACTGGGGCTTAAGTTTACAGCACATGAACCTGGGGGACACATTTAAACCATAGCAATATATAATTTCTACCTCATGATTGTTTACAATGCAATCGTATCTGTGAAAACTCACATGTATACTTGAACATATTTGATTCTTAGTGAATACACTTTAGCTTTTTGTAAAAATAAAATTAAAGTTGATTCACTGGGAATTCTGTAGAACAAAGAGCTTCCCTGTTTAGAACTTCCTTTGAAGCCAATTTATTATTCTTGTTGTGAATTTTAATGTCTCTTTTCTTTCCTTAAAGTTACATTTCAAAATACCTATTGTGAAGGATACACTGACCAAGGAGTAAATAATTCTCTGTAATTGGTACAGATGGCAGAGTTGAGACTATTGTTATTTAAAGAAGCAACACCATCATTTAATTATGTATTTAGTTTGAGATGAGGCTGAAAAATTTGGAACACTCTAATATTTCTCTGCTCCTTTAGGATGGACCCCAATAACCCCAACTGGTCTAAATAATCTTTGTTGGACAGCTTTGTATTCAGCAACCACCTATTTTGAATATTTCTCTTCTGCACTGAGACACCCTGAAGAGATAAAACAATGCTATCTCATTGTGTATCAACTCGAAATCTCTCTGGATTCTAAGCAATGTAAACATTCTTGTTCACCAAAGGCATCCAGGTAGCTTCCATGTGTGTCTCCTTTGTCTCTTTTTTTAAAAAAATATTTATTTATTCATTTATTTGAGAGGCAAAGTTAGAGAGATATCTTCCATCTGCTAGTTCACTCCCCAAATAGTCACAATGGCTGGGGCTGGGCCCATCCAAAACCAGGAGCAAGGAGCTTCTTTTGGTCTCCCTCATGGGTGTAGGGGCCCAAGCACTTTAGCCATCTTCCACTGCTTTCCCAGGACATCAACAGGGAGCTGGGTTAGAAGTAGGGCAGCTGGGACTTGAACTGGCATCACAGGCTGAGGCTTAACCCACTAAGCCACAGTACAGACTAATCTGTTCTCTATTTATATAGTTTGTCATTCCAAGAACACTGCATATATAAAATCAGACGACATATCCTTTGTTTTACCTTTAGGAGAAGAATGCTGTGGCTAGTGACAGGGAAAAAGTGAAAATTTCGATCCTTCCCTCATGTCATTTCCAGTTAGCAGCACTGAAACATCACAAAGCCACCTTCCCTTATCTGTAAGATGAGTTAGATCAATCTACCTCAATCTTCTGTTCAATGCAAAATTATAGGATTCTGTGACTTAAGTGATGTCACAGCTGAATTCCCACTGGAAGGTAGAACTAAGGTTTAGGGAATGAGGAGGGTCACTCTCTGGGCTTCTGTCTGGGGAAGCTACCTGCTGTATTCTCACCTTTTCTAATAGAGGGGCATTATAATTTACTTCAAAAAGTTCATGGAAAACAGAATGAAAGTAAGTTAATGTTGATAAAAAATATTTAGAAATCTGTGCATAGTTTTTCATAATACACATTTTCTATGAACTCTTTTTCTTAACTTTTATTTAATGAATATAATTTCCAAAGTACAGCTTATGGATTACAATGGCTCCCCCCCCCATAACTTCCCTCCCAACCCCCCCCCCCCCGCTCTCTCTCCCCTTCCATTCACATCAAGATTAATTTTCAATTCCCTTTATATACAGAAGATCAGTTTAGTATATATTAAGTAAAGATTTCAACAGTTTGCACCCACATAGAAACACAAAGTGAAAAATACTGTTTGAATACTAGTTATAGCATTAAATCACAATGTACAGCACATTAAGGACAGAGATCCTACATGAGGAGTAAGTGTCTATGAACTCTTTGAAGTCCCTTAATATTGGATTCCCTCCAATCATGGAAAATCTTCCTTCATTTGCAGTTATGGAAACCAGTAGAACATTTAGGAATTTTTCTCCCTGATCCTTCTTAAGGGTATGGTTAAAGAAAGTTCACTGAAACTCAACTAAATAGGAAATGTATAAAATGTTATTTGAAATCTGTCTCTCCTTATTATCTATGAAACCCACAGAAAGGACACTGGAATGAACCACCATGTTGGGACACTTCGTTGCAATTAGATGTCTGCAGGTCAAGCAGACTTCAAGCCAGAAGCTGATAAGAGGATAGTCAGTTCAACTGCTCCAATGCTCCAAATGAAAGTTACAGTATCATGGGCAGTTTCTTTCTTTCTTTTTTTTAAAGATTTATTTATTTATTTGAAAGTCAGGATTACACAGAGAGAGAAGGAGAGGCAGAGAGAGAGAGAAAGAGTTCTTCCATCCACTGATTCACTCCCCAATTGGCCTCAACGGCCAGAGCTGTGCCGAGCCAAAGCCGGGAGCCAGGTACCTCTGTACCATGCAGGTACAGAGGCCCAAGGACTTGGGCCATCTTCTACTGCTTTCCCAGGCCATAGCAGAGAGCTGGATCAGAAGTGGAGCAGCCAGGTCTCAAACTGTTGTTCATATGGGATGCCGGCACTGCAGGTGTCAGCCTGCCCCACATGAAAGTTTCTTTCTTTTTGTTAACTTTTATTTAACAAATATAAATTTTGAAAAATACAACTCTTGGATTATAGCAGCTTTTCCCCCCATAACCACCCTCCCACCTGCAACCATCCAATTTCTCACTTCCTCTCCCATCCCATTCTGCATCAAGATTGATTTTCAATTATCTTTGTATACAGAAGATCAACTTGGTATGTACTAAGTAAAGATTTCAACAGTTTGCATCCACACAGATACACAAAGTATAAAGTACTGTTTTAGTAGTAGTTTTACCATTAATTTTCATAGTACAACACATTAAGGATAGAGATCCTACATGGGGAGCAAGTGTACAGTGACTCCTGTTGTTGATTTAATAATTATATATATAATTATATATATAATATAATTATAATGTCAATAATAATAATACAATAATTATTTATAATGTCAGTAATCACCCAAGGCTCTTCCACTTTGATTATGGCCTTGTCTAAATAAGATCGGAGTTTGTGAACTCAAGAGGCTTCCATAGCCTTGGCAGCTCATGACAAGAGCCTCGAGTGATTACTGACGTCATAAATAAGAGTGTCAGTTGTTAAATCAACAACAGGAGTCACTGTGCACTTACTCCCCATGTAGGATTTCTATCCTTAATGTGTTGTACTATGAGAATCAATGGTAAAACTACTACTAAAACAGTACTCTATACGTTGTGTGTTTGGGTGCACCAGGGTTGGCAATGTGGTGTAGTGGGTAAAGGCACTGCCTGGAGGCCAGCATCCTACGAAAGTGCTTTACTTCTGATAGGGCTCTCTGCTGATGGGCCTGGGAAAGCAGTGGAAGTGCTTGGGTCTCTGCACTCATGTGGAAGACCTGGAAGAAGCTCCTGAATTCTAGCTTTGCATGGGTCCAGCTCCTCCTGGTGCAGCCATTGTGGAGTGAACCAGCAAATGGAATCCCTCTCTCTCTCTCTCTCTCTCTCCCTGTCCCTCTCTCTCTCTCCTTGCCTTTCAAATACATAAATAAATATTAAAAAAAAAACCTGCTCCACCACTCATAGCCATGTAAACATGGCATGTTACATAATCTTTTTGTTCCCACCTTTACAGTGGAAATAATCCTTCTCCAATTTGGGTAGGTGCTCACTAAGTGCTATGTTATTACTACTACCACAACCATATGAGCCTGTTCTGTGATGTCATCTTTATTGGCCACATTGACTAAGCTCTGAGGAGCTCTAGCTGCACCTTCCCCTCACCTTCATTGCCTAGATTATAGTGTGTTCATTAGGATTTTCTGCAGATATGGGAATATTCTATAACTGGGCTTTCTAATGAACAGCCATTAGTCACATGTGGCTCTTGATCTCTTGAAATACGTCTAGTGTGACCAAAGAATTGAATATGTTCCATCTTATTTTGTGGAGACTTAAATAGCTACATGTGGTTAGTGGCTGCCATATCGAATGGTACCAAAAAAGGGACTTGATTAGATATAGGATAGCACAGAATCTTTGAGAGTAACAAGCACTGGGATTTCTCATCTAATAGGGTTGTAGCTGAGTTAGAGGAGAGAGGGTAGTTAAAATGTCCTCTTCTCTCCCCTCCCCTCCCCTCCCCTCTCTTCTCCCCTCCCCACCTCCCCTCCCCACCTCTCCTCCCCTCCCCACCTCTCCCCTCCCCTTCCCTCCCCTCCGCTCCTGTCCTCTCCTCTTCCCTCCCCTCCCCACCTCTCCCCTCCCTCCCCTCCCCTCTCTTCTCCTCTCCTCTCCCCTCTCCTCCCCTCCTGTCCTCCCCTCCTGTCCTCTCCTCTCGCCTCCCCACCTCTCCCTTCCCTCCCCTTCCCTCTCTTCTCCTCTCCTCTCCTCTCCCCTCCCTTCCCCACCTTCCCTCCCTTCCTCTCCTCTCCTCTCCCCTCCCCTCCTCTCATCTCCTCTCTTCTCCTTTCCTCTCCTCTCTTCTCCTCTTCTCTCCTCTCCTCTCCTCCTCTTTTTTGTGATTTTTACTTTTCTCTCAATTGCGATTGATATAAGATAATTGGATTACTGGGATCATCAGGATTTGGAAGCCAGAGGGGTCAAAGTGGGTCCTAAGGTGATGATGAGAGTGAATTGAGCCATCAGTCTCTAGACTTGATTTTAGTCTAAAATATTATTCTTGAAATTTCCATGTAGAACAGCCCAGTTCACACACACCACGGTGGGAGACATGAAGGGAAAATTAGAGCAAAAGTCCAGTTAGTGACTAAGTTTGCAATTTCTGAGGTCTCTTTTAGACCTCTATTCATTGGAAGGCAAATTGGGAGCTAGGATTCAGTTAATTCAGATTGTAGCTATAAAAATTTAGAAGACACAGCAAACACTTGGGATTTTTTTGTTTAAATATTTTTTAAATTTTTTTTTTTTACTTTTTGCAACATTTCTTTTTTTTTTAATTTTTTTAATGTTTTTTTTATTTTTTATTTTTTTTTATTTAATGAAAATAAGTTTCCAAAGTACGAATAATGGATTACAATGGCTTCCCCCCCATACCGTCCCTCCCACCCACAACCCTCCCCTTTCCCACTCCCTCTCCCCTTCCATTCACATCAAGATTCATTTTCGATTATCTTAATACACAGAAGATCAGCTTAGTATACATTAAGTAAGGATTTCAACAGTTTGCTCCCACACAGAAACATAAAGTGAAAAATAATAGATGATTTTTTTTAATGATGATGAAATCAGATCAGACCTATTGTCATGTTTAATCCCAGTGAGAGTCAAGTTGGGAGTTGATAGTTTCTTTTCTTTTTTTACAGAGGATCAGTTTAGTATGCATTAAGTAAAGATTTCAACAGTTTGCACCCCCATAGAAACACAAAGTGAAATATACTGTTTGAGTACTCGTTATAGCATTAAATTTCAATGCACAGCACATTAAGGACAGAGATCCTACATGAGGAGTAAGTGCACAGTGACTCCTGTTGTTGACTTTACCAATTGACACTCCTGTCTATTTAATAAATATAAATTTCCGAAGTACAGCTCATGGATATTGATATGTACAACTGAAGATGTGATTTGCCTTTTTCCTTGTGTTTGCACATGTCTTTGCTTTTTTTAAACTTATTTAATAAATATAAATTTCCAAAGTACAGCTTTTGGATCCAGTGGCTTTTTCCCCCCATAACTTCCTTCCTACCCGCAACCCCCCCAACTCCCGCTCCCTCTCCCATTCCATTCACATCAAGATTCATTTTCAATTATCTTTATACACAAAAGATCAATTTAGTATATATTAAGTAAAGCTTTCAACAGTTTGCACCCACACAGAAACACGAAGTGTAAAGTACTGTTTGAGTACCAGTTATAGCATTAATTCTCATTGTACAACACATTAAGAACAGAGATCCTACATGGGGAGTCAGTGCACAGTGACTCCTGTTGTTGACTTAACAATTGACACTCTTGTTTATGGCGTCAGTAATCACCCTAGGCTCTTGTCATGAGTTGCCAAGGCTATGGAAGCCTTTTGAGTTCGCTGACTTCAGTCCCATTCAGACAAGGTCATAGTCAAAGTGGAAGTTCTCTGCTCCCTTCAGAGCAAGGTACCTCCTTTGATGGCCCATTCTTTCCACTGGGATCTCACTCAAAGAGATCTTTCCATGCCTAAAATACTCTCATGGGCTCTTCAGCCAGATCCAAATGCCTAAGGGCTGATTCTGAGGCCAGAGTGATGTTTAGGACATCTGCCAATCTGTCCTAAACAGCATTCTGGCCTCAGAATCAGCCCTTAAGGCACGTGGATCTGGCTGAAAAGCCCATGAGAGTATTGCAGGCATAGAAAGCCAAAACATTCTGGCAAAAAAAAAAAAAAAAAAAAACCCTACATGAAAGATCTCTGCGAGTGACATCCCAGTGAAAAGGGCAGGTCATCAAAGAAGGAGGTACCTTCTCTGAAGGTAGGAGAGAACTTCCACTCTGACTACGACCTTGTCTAAATATGATCAGAGTCGGCGAACTCAAAAGGTTTCCATAGCCTTGGTGACTCATGACAAGAGCCTAGGGTGATTACTGATGCCATAAACAAGAGTGTCAATTTGTTAAGTCAACAACAGGAGTCACTGTGCACTTACTCCTCATGTAAGATCTCTGTCCTTAATGTGCTGTACATTGTGATTTAATGCTATAACTAGTACTCAAACAGTATTTTTCACTTTATGTTTCTATGTGGGTGCAAACTGTTGAAATCTTTACTTAATATATGCTAAACTGATCTTCTGTATATAAAAAAGTATCAAAAATGAATCTTGATGTGAATGGAAGGGGGGAGGGAGAGGGAAAGGGGAGGGTTGCGGGTGGGAGGGAAGTTATGAGGGGGGAGCCATTGTAATCCATAAGCTGTACTTTGGAAATTTATATTCATTAAATAAAAGTTAAAAAAAGACATCTGCCAATCTATGAGTCTGCTGTGTATCCTGCTTCCCATGTTGGATCGTTCTCTCCCTTTTTAATTCTATCAGTTAGTATTAGCAGACACTAGTCTTGTTTATGTGATCCCTTTGACTCTTAGTCCTATCATTATGATCAATTGTGAACAGAAATTGATCACTGGGACTAGTGAGATGGCATTGGTACATGCCACCTTGATGGGATTGAATTGGAATCCCCTGGCATGTTTCTAACTCTACCATTTGGGGCAAGTCAGCTTAAGCATGTCCCAAATTGTATATCTCCTCCCTCTCTTATTCCCACTCTTATATTTAACAGTGATCACTTTTTAGTTAAATTTCAGCACTTAAGAATAATTGTGTATTAATTATAGAGTTCATCCAATAGTATTAAGTACAACAAAAAATACTAAAAGGGATAAAGTATTAAGTTGTTCATCAACAGTCAGGGCAAGGGCTGATCAAGTCACTGTTTCTCAAAGTGTCCATTTCACTTCAACAGGTTTCCTTTTTGATGCTCGGTTAGTTGTCACCGATCAGGGAGAATATATGATATTTGTCCCTTTGGGACAGGCTTATTTCATTCAGCATGATGTTTTCCAGATTCCTCCATTTTCTACATACAATCTTTCTATGTAATATTTATTTAGATATAATATTGCTAGGGTGTCTTCCTCTAAAGGATTTTGCAAAATGCTGGTTTCTTGATTCCTGTTAAGAAGGTACATGAAGGCCGGCACCGCGGCTCACTAGGCTAATCCTCCGCCTTGCGGTGCCCGCACACCGGGTTCTAGTCCTGGTTGGGCTGCCGGATTCTGTCCCAGTTGCCCCTCTTCCAGGCCAGCTCTCTGCTGTGGCCAGGGAGTGCAGTGGAGGATGGCCCAAGTGCTTGGGCCCTGCACCCCATGGGAGACCAGGATAAGTACCTGGCTCCAACCACCGGATAAGCGCGGAGCGCTGGCCGCAGCGCGCTGGCCGCGGCGGCCATTATAGGGTGAACCAACGGCAAAGGAAGACCTTTCTCTCTGTCTCTCTCTCACTGTCCACTCTGCCTGTCAAAAAAAAAAAAAAAAGGTACATGAAGACAGTATCAAGAAAATACACCTTTTTCCTTAGCATTTCCTAAAGTGAGCAGCAAATTTTTTGACTGTTGGAGACATCCACACTGCCTTGAAAAGAAAGAGAATTGTTGCAATTGAAATATAAACAGGAAAAGGAGTTAAAGTTTTTTCATTTCCAAAATATAAATCCACAGCAGAAACTGATTTTCCAAAAGTTTATTTACTTATTTGAAAGGGGAGGAGAGCAAGAGATCAAGAGCTTCCATCTCTGCTTCATTTCCCAAATGGCTACAACATCCAGGGATGGGCCAGGGGAATCCAGGAGCCTGGAAGTCCATCCACGTCTCTTAAAGCAGGTACCCAAGCAACTGCACCATCATCTACTGCTTCCTAGGGTGCATTATCATGAAGCAGGATCAGAAGCAGAGTAGCCAGGACTTGAACTGGTGCTCTGATACAGGATTTGAGTGTCCCAAGTAGCAGGTTAACCTGCTGAGCAACAATACCTGCCCCAGAAATCATTTTAAAAGAAATAAAATTAATTAGGAAGAAATTACTTAAGAAAAGAAGGCTTTAAGAGTCACAAAGATAGCTCTCAAACACACAGAATCTAAAAATTAGATCAAAATATTAAACTGGAAAGGGGAGCACAAAGACCCAGATGACCCTGCTCCTAGAGACCTGGAGGGGGGTAGGAAATGGAAAGGAGCTTGGGCTGAAGAGGGAGCTGGGAGAAGGGCCCACCTAAGGGACCACAGGCAGGGAAACGGAAACAGCAACAAAAAGATCACAGACCACCAGTGTAATAATGGGGCCTTGAGGAAATGGAACCAATTCTGTAGACCATCCACCATTCTGGGAAGCACAGCACATAGATGACAGATATAGATATAGATATAGATATAGATATAGATATAGATATGGATATGAATATGGATGGGGATGGGGATGGAGATGGAGATGGAGATGGAGATGGATGGAGATGGAAATGGAGATAGAGATAGAGATGGATAGGGATAGGGATGGGGATGGGGATGGGGATGGGGAGGGAGAGGGATGGGGATGGGGATGGAGATGGGGATAGGGATGGGGAGGGAGAGGGAAAGGGAGAGGGATGGAGAGGGAGAGGGAGGGAGATGGGGATGGAGATGGAGATGGAGATGGAGATTGATAGGGATAGAGATAGGTAGATACATATATAGATAAAGATATAGATATGGGTATGGGTATAGATATAGATATAGATACACACATATACACACATATTTATGGACACATTCGTCCTTTTTTGTCATCCCTGATGCCTTGTGGGATGCATGTAGTGATGATTTCCAATCCCAAGCCACCTGCAGTTGGTGGATTGCCCTTCAAAAACAGAGGTTTGTTGAGCCCTCTCTGAACTGTTCCAAGGTGGGAATCTTCCCACTTTTCAACCTTCCCAGGACACCTGCGGCCTCTTAATCAAACAATGAAAATAGGTGATGCTCACACACATGTGGGAAGGAGGAAGAGGGTATGCGTGGTTTGTGTGGCATAGATGCCCACACAAGAAACGTAGGGAATGCTTCACTGTCTCATCGTACTGGAAGCTGAAGCTTTGTGTCTTTGTAATCTGGATGTTGTGAGCCTTCTTTCTATGTTTTGACTTCCTTGGAAGCCGAGGAGGCACAATTTTAACTTTTTTTTTTTTTTTGATAGAAAATAACTTGCTTATTTTCTCTCTTTTAAGTAGAAATGTTGGTTCTGTACATGAAGGACTTCAAAAAGCTGATAGAAAAATGTAATTAAAAGCCACTTATTTTGGTGCAAAAATTTGTGAAATCCAGCCAGTTTTATTTATAATATGCATTTTCCATGAACATTTTGACACTACCTTGTAAGCAAGGATTTAATTTTCTTTGCCAAAATGAATCATCTTTTTAAAAGATTTATTTATTTATTTGAAAGTCAGAGTTACACAGAGAGAGGAGAGAGAGAGAGAGAGAATCTTCCATCCGCTGGCTCACTCCCCAGTTGGCCGCAATGGCCGGAGCTGCACAGATTCAAAGCCAGGAGCTTCTTCCGGGTCTCTCATGTGGGTAAAGGGACCCAAGGACTTGGGCCGTCTTCTACTGATATCCCAGGCCATAGCAGAGAGCTGGATTGGAAGAAGAGCAGCCGGGTCTCAAACCAGCGCCCATATGGGATGCCAGCACTTCAGGCCAGGGTGTTAACCCGCTGCGTCACAGCACCAGTTCCAAAATGAATTATCTTTTATCAGGAACTTTTTGAAGTACCCTCATGCTTTTGCAAAGCTTTATTTATTTATTTATTTCAAAGTCTGAGTGACAGAAAAGAATTGACAGATTGAGAGGACGCTATAGAGAAGGAAAGAATGGCAGAGAGAGAATTTCCATTTGCTGGTTCACTCCCCCTGATGCCTGCAACTGCTAGGGCTGGGTCAGACTGAAGCCAAGGGCCAGGAATCTGGGTCTCCCACATGGGTGATAGGAACACAAGTACCTGTGCCATCATCTGCTGCTTTCCAAGGCATATTAGCAGGAAATTGAATTGGAAGCAGAAGAGCTAGGACTCAAACGAATCACCTGGATATGGGATGCAAGTGTTCCAGGTGATGACTCAACCTGCTGTCCCACAACACTTGCCCCATCATATTAGAACTAAATAATCACTTTTTGCTGCAATAATCAAGATGATATTCCCAAGCTGCAATACCAATACTGCTCATCTTGGAAGCACATTCAATTAAATGTAATCATATTCATCAAGTATACATTAAGTGCCAACTCTAAACCAAGCATCTAATTAGTTACTGTTTTTTTTTTTTTTTTTTTTTTTTTTTTTAGTTACTGGTGTTGCAAGGTTGAATAACATTGATTATAGGTGATTACAGGTATCAACAGTACAGATACAGGTTAGTTCTAGTAAATGATACTATTCATCCACTATATGCCTGTTGCCAGAGTGGGGCAACTGATATACATAGAAACATATCAATAAATGAGTTTGGCTCTTTCCATCCATTGCTACAATCACTGATTCATTCAATAGTGACTCACACAGCCTTTATGGAGGGGAAAGAAGGTATTTGGTGATTCTGCCTCCTCTGGCCTCTCTTTGCATCAGTTCCTACCATTGTCACTCAAACTTCTCAGACCCAAAACCCTGTCTCACTCCCCTGACTGCCATAGTTTCCCACCTCTCTTGCTCCAGAACAGACCGCTGGGTTCTTCCCAAGCTAAATTCTTACTGGCTTCCTTGTTCCCACTTAGCGCTTGGGAACAGCTGTTTGAAGGTGGCTGAGTGGGTGTTTGGAGTCTGTCCAGCGCCATTTGGCTTGTGCTAATAATTTAGAATGTTTTGTTTCTTTCATTTGTTTCCCATTCTGGACTGAAAAAAATGGAGATTTGTCTACTGAGAGGAATGGAAAGGTAGTGGGTGGGCGAGGCTGAAAGAACAGCACTGAGCACACCATTCCTGCCACCTGTTAGCTGAGAAATTCAGTTCCTTTCTCTTTGGTGCATTGTCCCAGCCATCTGCCAAGCTATATTAGTCAGGTATCTTTGGTTATGAGTAACAGGGACTAACTTGACCTCACTAAGTCAAGTAGATGTTTGGGTTAAGGATACTGGGATGTTTCACAGAACACAAAGGCAGGAATATAGGTGGACCTCAGGAACGACATAGAATGAGCACTTTGACAGTCTGGATCTCTCCTTTCCCCATTCCTTATCTTCTTTTTTATTTTTTATTTATTTATTTATTTTATTTTTTGACAGGCAGAGTGGAGAGAGAGAGAGAGAGAGAAAGGTCTTCCTTTTGCCATTGGTTCACCCTCCAATGGCTGCCGCAGCCGGCACGCTGCCATCGGCGCACCGCGCTGATCCGATGGCAGGAGCCAGGTGCTTTTCCTGGTCTCCCATGGGGTGCAGGGCCCAAGCACTTGGGCCATCCTCCATTGCACTCCCTGGCCACAGCAGAGAGCTGGCCTGGAAGAGGGGCAACCGGGACAGAATCCGGGGCCCCAACCAGGACTAGAACCCGGTGTGCCGGCGCCGCTAGGCAGAGGATTAGCCTGTTGAGCCGCGGCACCGGCCTCCCATTCCTTATCTTCTTATGATCTCCCTGCCAATCCCAAAGACCCTTGTTCATTTTCTTGTCCAGCCGCTGGAACGTGGCCACCCTGCAGCATTCAGATGCTATGGGAGATTAATTCTTCTCTGTTGCAGATCCTCACCCACAACTGCTTGGTAAGCTTCATTCTGATGCTCATCTCTGGCCTGATCAATCATGAAGAGAGGAATGGGATTCGGTAGAAACCTATTAGGAAGATCCACTTATGTGATCCCAGAGGTAATTCCTAAATAAGGGGAGACAATGGTGACTGGGGCAGAATGACTTGGTATGCTCATTCTGCCTGATGAAAAGCTACCATCCCCCTTTCTCCTTCAAGATTCTTTTGGTTAATTATTGACAGGCTTTTGTATTAAGGAAAAGGTGATCACTGGAACTCTTCAAGGATACCTACCTGTACCTAGTTGCCATGAATTTGCCATTAAAATTGAAAATGTCTGTTCATGCCCAATTGACTGTTTAGTACCCAATATCAAGAATAAAGGATCAATAAAGGGTTTTTAGAGTCCTCAGTTTTCTTCCTACATACCCAGAAAGGGGGATGGTGATGTTTAGAAGATTTGACTGCTTGACCTGCCTTCAATTATTTTAGAGGACTCCTAAAGAGGCAGGGATAAACAAAACACCTGAATACACCCAATAGTGACTCATATTGCCTTGAAATTTGAGTAAAGAAGCATTGTTTTCTCAATATGGATTTAGATAAAAATGGAATTTAGATCAAAATTGGGCCAGTGGCCTGACAAGTTCTCAATTTTGTATTTTGTTTGGATGCGACAGTAATTTTTATGTTTTATGGCTTTAGTATTAAATAACACTGTACAAATTGAGTTTCCCATATTCTCTACTGTCTTATACCCAAATTATGAACCCATTTGTGATCTCCCTGACATCATCTGAGTTCGACACCCATAGCTAATGATGTGTAGAGAGTGGGGGTGTGGGTAAATTGCCTAGTTAAGATGCACCGCGGCTCACTAGGATAATCCTCCGCCTTGTGGCGCTGGCACACCAGGTTCTAGTCCCAGTAGGGGTGCTGGATTCTGTCCCAGTTGCCCCTCTTCCAGGCCATCTCTCTGCTGTGGCCAGGGAATGCAGTGGAGGATGGCCCAAGTGCTTGGGCCCTGCACCCGCATGGGAGACCAGGAGAAGTACCTGGCTCCTGCCATCGGATCAGCGCAGTGCGCTGGCCGCGGTGGCCATTGGAGGGTGAACCAACGGCAAAGGAAGACCTTTCTCTCTGTCTCTCTCTCTCTCACTGTCCACTCTGCCTGTCAAAAAAAAAATGCTTTCACTGAAGTCCCTGATGGGACTATTGTCTTAGTGGTGAGCTACAGGACAGAAATTCAGTGCAGGATCCAAGATCACCCTTACCTGAGAAACTGAACATCATTTGAACCCTGGCAAGTAGAGAGACTCAGAAGGTGGAGAGCTTCTCTACCCACCTGGCTGAAACATAAGGCCGTGTCTCAAGGCTGCAGGAATCCCATTTGGAAGATGGTGCATGGCCTAGTGGACAAGAGGTTCTGGGACTGGGAAGTGTTTGCATTTTCCTGGAGCAGAGAGATTTCCATCAAGGAATTTAAGAAAGAATAGCTTTGGGGAAAGAGCTTGCTACCACTATGGCAGGGTACCCTGATCAGCAGTAAGGGAAATACCCATGAGGGATACCTTCTCTTTGAGACTCAGGAAAGTAGTAGAACCTTCTGTTCTTTTCTAGATTTATTTCTCCCTTTTGAAATTGCCTAATTTCTTCTGTTTGGTTTTAATACCTCTGATTTACAGTCTGGTGAGTTTGAGAAGACTAAGAGATCAGGTAGCAAGCAGGAGAGGGGTGCCCTGGTTTAGCTTGTAAAGGGTACCCAGGTGGATTCCCTGTGCTACAACCTGCACTAGGACAGCCATGGGCTCAGGAGACAGATCCATGGGGAAGTCCCGGATAGGCTGCAAAAGGATGCCAGAGGAATATGCTCACATCTGAAAGGCCAACAATCTCAAATGCACACTGACCATCAGTCCTGCTGCAGGAGCTGTAGCCCAGATGGATTATAATCCAGAAACTCAGCGAGGTGTGGAGGTGGGGGTTCCATGCATCAGTATTAAAAATCTTGACTAATGATATCAATGTTCAGTAGAGACTGAGAATTACAGGGTGACAAAACTACGCCTCCTGAAGGGAATCAGAGGGACCCGTAGCATTGCCTGATTTATATTTAGTCTCAACAACAACATTAAGTGAGTTTAAATAGAAATTCAGCATCCCCAGACTTCTACACTATGGGGAACTTGATTTGTTAGCGGGAACAACAACAACAAAATGAGTGGCTTTGGGATGGAAAGTCAAAAATACAGTTTGAAATAAAATGCTTTGATTTTTCTTCTCTTTGCTTATAAAATTTGCAAATTTTGCCCATGCAAGGTTGGATTCCTACCATATTTTACATCTTGCAGCAATTCTACTGCCTAGCATCAGATGCCTTCCAGCCCCACCCTCGGTTCACAGATCCAAAGAGGTTGTGTGTTCCATCTGAGAAATTTATTCTTCCTTGAACTTACAACATGTTTCCACTCTGAGGGCATTTGGAAGGAATTGCTTAGAAAAAGCCCGGCAGGGAGGCTGTCATAATGATGCAGTTTTAAAGAACACCCCGGACCACTTGGAGGGAATCACTAACCACCCTCCTGTGTTTTGTTTGCTTTCTAGGTCTCCAAGCTTGCTACAGATCTTTGGTGTGGTTTCCAGGACAGAATTTATGACATATTGTTGACTGAAGAACAATTCAATTTTATATACCAGTCTTGTAGGGTTTCAATTTCTCACCAGGAGGACCAGGTAATATTTTCCCATGGTTTGTCCCAATACGTTCCTTGTGTATTTTGTTCCATATCTTTCCTCAAGGTGGAAGGGAATGCTGGTGGGGTGGGGCAGCTAAACCAAATGCCCTTCTCAAAGCAGGTCTCAGGTGGAGATGTTTCTCCCTTTTTCTAAACAGGGCAGCTGAAACTGCCTGTGTCTCTGCATGTATGCACATGTACGTGTGTGTGTGTGTGTGCATGCACATGCACTTGTGTCATTAGGGTGTGGGAATAAAAAGAAAATGAATCTTTGTGGATGGCTTCAAGTGACAGGAGCTCAGACTCGCCTTGCAGACAGACTGCCTACTCTAGTTTTGCGACACATTGCCTTGGCATCTGAATCTCTGAGCTTTCTGCTCAGCTAATTGTTCAGCCTAGTAAGCAGCTGTTTTGTGTGGATATGATTGGGATTTAGAGGATGGATGGAATTGAATGGCCAGGAAGTTTGCTTGCAAAGTTTCATTTTTAACCAGAGGATGCCAGTTGCCTTTTTTTTTTTTTTTTTTTGACAGGCAGAGTGGACAGTGAGAGAGAGAGACAGAGAGAAAGGTCTTCCTTTTGCCGTTGGTTCACCCTCCTTTTCTTACGAGATCATATACCATTTTATGTGTACCTAGAAGAACTCAGTTGAGCGATTTTTTTTTTTTGAGCACACACACACACCACCCCACAGAAAAGCTAAAACCAGATTTTGTATGCTTTCCCCAACTGTTTTCAAATGATTTATTCAATACTTGTTTCTCATCAAATTTTGAGCATCACTTCCCATCTCTTCACATTCCTGAGGCTAGTTTGCTTTCCAATTAAATGACCCGGCTGGCTGTCCTTCTCTCTCTGCGCTACCATTGTTTCCTTCTCTACTTTGCTAGCAGGCCTGAAGAAGACTCCACAGGTGTTGTCATACTTAGCATATTTTCCTAGCAGGTCCCACTGAAGACGGTGCCTCTGCAGTGTCTGATATGAGTCCACAGGCTAAATCGATAATAAGCCTGTCGAGACAAATAGGCCAGCAATTGTTCTAGCCAGGCCAAAGAAGGCGAGCAAAATGCCAATTGCAGACCCAGTGGTGAACCGGGCTGCTGCGAGCAGACAGGACCGGATTAATGAAATCGCAAGCGCTCAGCTTGCGCCCGGAACCAAAGCAGCTTTGCGAAAGGCATATGGCAAAAAATAAGCCCAAGTTAATCGCAAAGTCAGGCGTCCAATAAAGCAGCATCTGCTAGAAAAGGAAAGCACATCAGCCGCTGCACAGTGGCTTCCCTCCTGCTCCGTCAAGCAGGGGAGGTTCAGAGAGGGATTAGCCGAGCAAAGGCCCACCGCGCGCGGCTGCCAGGGTGGCGCCGGCTCTGGCGCGGGTGCGGGGATCCCAGTCCCGCTGGCGCGCCGATCTGCTGCTGGGCTGCAGCAGGGGCGGCTCCGGGGCTCACCCTCTCTCCCTTTGCTTCCTGCGGGAAATCACCATGGCCTGTTGATACTCCCTGCCCAGTTCTCCCTGCACTGCCAGGGACCTGCAAGTGTCTGTGATAGGTTTTCCCCTCCTGGGAACTCCCGGTGCGGCTGTAATTGCCCTGAAGAGTTTCTGGGTCCGGGACTTAGGAACACTCCCATCTCCTCCCAAACGCAAGAGAAGAGGCCAGAGGATTAGGGATGGCCATAGGCTTACTGGGTCGCCTGGCATTGATTTTCCCTGCTGTTACACACCACGAGTTCAGTTTAAGTCTTGGACTACTCTCAGATTGGGTTATTTGAAATCCTCCTTTTTCTCTTTTTTTCTCTTTCTTTCTTTCTTTCTTTCTTTCTTTCTTTTGATGTATTTCTTGGAAAGCTAGTGGGATGTAAATGGATGTCACTTACTACAATAGATTTCCAAGTAACCTATATTTAAGAAAGATGACTTTACAAAGTTTTCTTATTGTACAAAGCATTTTTATTGTACCTGACTCAATATTTTTAAGGGGCCTTGTGGATGTGAATAGTGTATAGAACTGGCACAGTTTCCCAGTTTTACTTTGACCTTAGAATTTTTTTTGGAAGAACATGATATTTTTGGAAGTAGGATAATCACAGATGTAGTTAGGTAAAATGAAATCATACTGGAGTGCCTTGGACCCCAATTCTATGTGACTGGTACTCTTATAAAGAGGAAAATTTGGCAAAGCAGAGAAGTACACACAGATACACACACACACACACACACAAAGATTGACAGGTGAAGATTGGAGTTCTGCTGCCATGGTCCAGGAGCGACCAGGAGGTAGGAGAGAAGCCAGGGACAGCCCCTTCAGAAGGAACAAGGTCCTGCTGACTCTGATCTCAGATTTCCAGCCTCCAGATCTGTGACACACAAATGCCTATTACAACCATTCTGCTTGTGCTACTGGCCACAGCGTGTAAGGGAATACTGTTTTGATGAACTCACTCTGAGCAATGCTGCTGACCAGGCTGACTGCAGTAGCTGAGATAGCGATCTAAAAACATACTTTTAGAAGTTTACCATTTTAAGAAGTCTGAGGCTCCATTTAAGTTTTCCTACATATTTTGGATAGTGTTAGTTCTCACTATATTGAGGCTACTTCTCATTTTGAAGAAAAATCTTGGCCCAACCATCTGAGATATTTTCTAAAGGAAAGGGACACACTGCATCCTTATATGCCCACATGCTCAAATTATAAAACTAGTTTCATTACTTAGGCAGGTGATAACCTTTATGCCTTGCTTGAATAACTGCAGCAGCCTTTAATTAGATGGGTTGGCAAAATTGTCCCAGGAGTTACACTAGCCTGTCTGTATTGTATTCCTTTCTCCCACAGGCTTGAATTAAAATGGAATGTCTTACAATCCATGGCTGCACATGAGCTAGGGTGCAGCTATTTTATGGAAGAAATTTCTAAGGTTGAATAGTAATTAGTCACATTTGGGTATTTCATAGGCTAGTAAATATTAAAAAGTTAATTTGGGGACCTAGGTTCATAAACGTTTCCTTTTGTCAAGCCAACAACTGATAAATCAAACAAGAATCAAAAATCACTATACTGGGTAAGAATGTCTATACAACCAACCAAGCATACACAAAAAATCAAAATAAATACCTTTAGTAACCGTGCACTAAGAATATTGTTTATGAAAGTAAAGGATATTTCCAAAAAGGCAGAAAGAACCACTTGTCGTGTGATACCATCTGTTTTGAGTGCTGTGTGCTAGCCATTGTTCTGAATTCTGGATGTGCTTAAACGCAGTCCTCACAAAAATACAAGGTTGAAATGATTACCTTTACTTTACAGGTGAGGAAACTGAGGCGCCAGGCTTAAAAGGTGACTGAGATCCCTCACTGGCCACTCATCATCAGGAACCTGCATCACTATTTAGACGCTTTCCAAAAAGGAAACCTCAGCAGTCTTACTCAGATGCACTTGCAGATGAATGTGTGTGGCTCTTGTAGTCTATTTTTCCCACTTTGCTGCAGATTCAGGATAAAATCATCACCAGGCCGTCTGGGCTGGCATTTAGGAAGTCCTAGCCTGCAGCTGTAGGCTGCAAGCCAGTAAAGGATCCAGAATGGAAACGTGCCGTGTTGTGTGTAGAGGGAACTTCTAAGACAGCTGGGAAGTGACTCATTTTTCTTTAATCAGTCATCCATGTTTTGTGGTAGGGCTTGAGCAACTTTCTAAAAGGTGAGTAGAAATCAATCATTTCAGGTGACATTTTGAAAATATTTCAAGGGTGGCAAAAAGTTAATGTATCAAATGCCATTAGAGGTTAAAACAACCAAACCAAAACTGATATTCTTTAAACTTAACCTCAAAACATGAGAAGTTGGCTGGCGCCGCGGCGCAATAGGCTAATCCTCCGCCTGCATTGCCTGCACCCTGGGTTCTAGTCCCGGTCGGGGTGCTGGATTCTGCCCTGGTTGCTCCTCTTCCAGGCCATCTCTCTGCTGTGGCCCAGGAGTGCAGTGAAGGATGGCCCGAGTCCTTAGGCCCTGCACCCGCATGGGAGACCAGGAAAAGCACCTGGCTCCTGGCTTCAGATCAGCGTGGTGCACCGGCCACAGTGCACTGGCTGCAGTGGCCTTTCAGGGGTGAACCAATGGAAAAAGGAAGACCTTTCTCTCTGTCTCTCTGTCTCTCTGTCTCTCTCTCTCTCTCTCGCTGTCCACTCTGCCTGTCAAAAAAAAAAGGGAAGTGATTCAATGTTGAGCTTGGAGGGTGTGTGTGTGGGGGGAGTGGGGGAGACATATGATTTGGTTTTGATAGCCAGGATATGAAACAGTACATAAACCACTCAAAAGGTAATAATAGTATTAAGAACAGAAATGACTTTCTGTACTGGAAAATTATAAAGATACAGCTTTTGCAAGGGAAAACATTTGTCGTGTAGTATGATTTAGTGAAAGGAGCACATGGTTAAGAGCAGGTTAACGTGTGTGCAGATCACAGGTCTACTCTTTCTTGCTAGTGATCTTGGAAAAGTCAATATCTAAGTCCATTCAGGCCACTGTAATATAAACTAGAAGGCTTAGAAACAAGAATATTTCTTTCTCCTGATTCTCAAGGTTATAAATTCCAAAATCAAAACACTGTAAGACTCAAAGTTTAGTGGGAATCCATTCCTCATAGATGGTGACTTCTCATTTGGTCTTCACTTAGTGGAAGGTGCAGATAAGCTCCCTCGTATCTCTTTTATAAGAGTGTAAATCCATGCATGAGGACTCTGTCCTCATAACTAATCACCTATCAAAGATTCCACCTCTTAGTTCTCTCACACTGGGGATTAGGAATCAATATATGAATTTGGGGGAGACAACCTTCAGGCTATAGCAGTCACCAAATTAACAATTACAAGCCTATTTCACTTGTTTTAAATGAGAACAAAAAAACTTATTCTACAGTTTCAAAATGAGGATTAGAATAATTCATGTCCAATGGCTAGCATTGTTATTGGTCAAAAAAGGAATTTTATTTTTAGCAGGTATTTATGCAACATTGCAAATATTCATAATAACTCTATGAAGGTAGGGATTATTATTGTTTCTACTTTATAGTTGAGAAAATGAGGCATAGGGAGATTGCATGACTTGTCCAAGGTCCCAAAGCATCTGGGAGTGGGCATCTGCCTCCAGGATGGCTCTTTTTTTTTTGAAAGGCAGAGTGGACAGTGAGAGATAGAGAGAGAGAGAGAGAGAGAGAAATGTCTTCCTTTTGCCATTGGTTCACCTTCCAATGGCCACCGCAGCCGGTGTGCTGCAGCCGGTGCACTGCGCTGATCCAATGGCAGGAGCCAGGTGCTTATCCTGGTCTCCCATGGGGTGCAGGGCCCAAGCACTTGGGCCATCCTCCACTGCCTTCCCGGGCCACAGCAGAGAGCTGGCCTGGAAGAGGGGCAACTGGGACAGAATCCGGCGCCCTGACCGAGACTAGAACCCGGTATGCCGGTGCCACAGGCGGAGGATTAGCCTATTGAGCTTCGGCGCCGGCCCAGGGCGGCTCTTACTCCTCTCTTGTCTCTTCCATTTCCTTAGAGCATCCTCTCTGGCCTGACCCACCTCATTTACCCTCAGTGTTTTGCGCTGATCCTCACCGGATGCTGGGGCTCTTGACCTCCTTCCCTGGCTTTCTGCCTTTGTGATTGTTGGAGGTGTGGGCTGCCATTCTTCCAGCTCCTACCCTGATTCTAGCACACTCTCTTCCTTATCTCTCTTCCTCACCCCCACTCAGGCTCTGGCCTCTCTCTTACACAGGACTTCACCAGTCCTGCCTCTACTCTGCAGTCCCATCAGCCTCCTGTCTTTTCCTTTCCTTCACTGACGTACATCTTAAGGGAGAGTTTGTATTCATGCTCTCTCCTCTGTCTGTGCAATCCACCTCTCAATTCCTGTAGTCTATTTGGCTTCTTTCCACAACACTTGACTGTATGGCTCTCGTAGTGGTCATCAATGCTGTGTTAATTGTTGAATCCAACAGCATCTTCTCAGTCATCACACATGACCTCTCAGTGAGTCCCTGCATGGTCTGGCCCAAGGCCTACTCTCTTGCTTCATTTCCTATTATATCCTTTTTACTTACCATGCCACAACTCCAGTGGCCTACCTGCTGTTCTGCAAACAGTAGTGCTGTCTTATGGCTTTTGCATGTGCTGGTGCCTTTGCTCTTAGAGTGTTACTCTTCCTGATATTTGCAAGGCTGGCATCTGCTTTCAGATCTCTGTGTAGATGTCACTCATTAAAGAAGCCCTTTGTGAATGCTGCTGTCTAAAACAGCAACTCAGCTTCTCCTCACTCTCCATGCCCTACCTGATCTGGTTTTCTTCAAATCACTACCTACCTGTACTTCACCTATCTCCACCAGGTACAAGGACACTACTTTTTTTTGGCAAGTTTATTTTAGCAACCATATTAGTACCCATCACACAGTAGATTTCTCTATAAATATTGAATTGAATGGGCAAAGTTGGGTGTCCATCATCTCAGCCTCTGTGGCATCACCCTTTCTGGCTCTTCATGACTATGACTTCTCCTGTTTTTTCTTGATCTGCTTTATCCACCTTAGGTATTAAAGGATTCTGTCCTTGGTCCACTTTCTTTGTATCTTGCTCTTGGAATATTGTAGCCTGTCCTCCTTTTCAAGGTTATGTCTCTTATGTTTTTATTCCTGGAACTTTTCTACCAAGAGTCAGATCCACATTTCTAACAGCTCTTTGGACAGCTCCACAAAGAGATACCTCAAAGTCATCATAGGTTCTTTATTCTCTGTCTCAATTGATGGCTCTCTTATCCACCCAGTTGTCTACACTAAAAACACCTTACGTTTCCCCGCTTATCTAATCTGTGGGAGGTATAATTCAGAAGAAATCAATTTATTTCACCATACTTGCTTCCAGTCCTCATCATCTCTTGGCCAGACTATTTCAATAGTGTACTATATGGTCCTCTGCCCTCAGTTCCTCTCATCACCTGTTTGACATAAGTACATAAACCGCAGCCACAATTGTTTTTCTAAAATGGAGATTAATTGCCATTTTCCTCCTTTAAGAATCTTGGTAGTGAGGCTGGTGTTGTGGCGTAGTTGCTAAGGCCACCACTGTGATACTGGCATCCCATATGGATGCCAGTTCATGTCCTGATTGCTCTGCTTCTGATGCAACTCTCTGCTAATGGCCTGGGGAAAACAATGTAAGATGGCTCTAGTGCTTGGGCCAGGTCACCCACATGGGAGACCCAGAAGAATCTCCTAGCTCCTGGCTCCTTGCTTCAGCCTGGCCCAGCCCTGGCAGTTGTGGCCACCTGGGGAGTGAACCAGCAGATGGAAGAGCTGTCTCTCTCTCTCTCTCTCTCTCTCTCTCTCTCTCTCTCTCTCATATTCTTTCCCCCTCTCTCTGTAACTCTTTCAAATAAATAAATAAAGACATCTTTAAAATAAAGAATCTTGGTAGATACTCACTGTGTCAGGATTAAAATATGAACTGCTTAATATGACTCCTAGGCTCTCATGATGATTTTTAGGGTACTTAGAATTCTGAGAGAAAATGGATTTAATGTGAACTGTAGCACTGGAACTAGTGCCTTTCCTTCTGGGAAAGAGAAAGGCCAGGTGTTCTCCTGTTTCATACTTCAACCTGGTTCAGGTGGGACAGGGACTAATGAAGGTTTCTCAGCATGAAGTGGGGGTGGAGTAGAATAGTCAGCCTAAGAAGTTAATTCAATGCTGTTCTCACTGGCAAGATGTTCCTTCCTCCCAAGATACAGAGCTGTTAGTGAGTGTCTTTTTGAAGTGTGCTTACTTCATGGCAAATAACAAAGTTTACCATTCACTATATGTGAGGTATTATCCTAAGCACTCTTGTATGTATGTATTCATTAATCATTAAACAACATTAGGTTGATGCTAATTCTCCCCACTTTACAGATAAATAAAGGTCTTACAGGTAGAGGTGGATCTGGGATTAATATTCAGGCAAGGTGTCTCCAGTATTAGTAAAACATCAGGGAAATTGCAGGTCTCATTGAGAAGGAAGTGCTATTGGAATTGAGGGATTCATATTTCCTTCTTTCTTAGGGTTCTCAATAAATGGACTGATGAGAATACCATGAGTAACTGAGGCAAGAACAAACTTGTATGGGAAGAAATTTTATGGGGAAGAGTTTAGTTTTTTTTTAATAGTTTGAGTTGCTGAAGAGAGATATGAAGGAGTAATTTGGAGAAAAAAGGGTAAGGGATGGAGATATGGAGTGGAGAGATTAAGAGAGCGAGAGACACATAGAGAAATATCAGAGGCCAATGGTACTACTTTGTGCCCTCTCTTCAATGAAGCTCTGAGGATCTGGGAAATCCTTCTATTATTTGATGTAAGTCAAATGATTGAAATGTGACTCTTTGTTCTTCTCTCCCTGGCCTCTGCTATCCCTCTAAGAATCCTCATACCACTGTATCTCTTGGAGAGTTTTGTCAAATGGCAGTAGTTGGACATAGTACCCAGAATAAGGGTTGATTTCATTAGTCTTCTGGATTTTGATGGTGAAGGCATTACAGGGATTTCTGTTACTTCCCTGGAATGGTGTCTTCAACTGCTCAGAAGACTTACCTTTAGAGGCAGTTGTTTGGACTAGCAATGAAGATACCCATATTCCATCTTGGCAATCCTGTGCTCTATGCCAGATTCTGGCTCCCAGTTCCAGATTCCAGCTAATGCAAACTGGGAGACAACAGGTGATGGCTCAGTTGAAGCAACTCACCATTGACTACTCACTAACTTGTCAACAATTTTCTCCTCTTTTCAACTTCCTTAATTTGTTTCTTTTTTTTTTTTTTTTTTTTTTTTTGGACAGGCAGAGTTAGACAGAGAGAGAGAGAGAGAGAGAGAGGGAGAGAAAGGTCTTCCTTTTCCATTGGTTCACCCCACAGTGGCCGCTGCGGCCTGTGCACTGTGGCCAGCTCACCGCGCTGATCCGAAGCCAAGAGCAAGGTGCTTCTCCTGGTCTCCCTTGCGGGTGCAGGGCCCAAGCACTTGGGGCATTCTCCACTGCCTTCCCGGGCCACAGCAGAGAGCTGGACTGGAAGAGGAGCAACCGGGACAGAATCCGGCGCCTGACCGGGACTAGAACCCGGTGTGCCGGCGCCACAGGTGGAGGATTAGCCTATTGAGCCATGACACTGGCCTCAACTTCCTTAATTTCTTTCTCCTCTCTGTGGAGGGCTCATAGATCTCAAAAGACATGGTTATATTTCTATTATCATATAAAGCATATTAAATTATGATTCTCTTATTAAACTGAGAACTCCTCTAAAAGCATATTATAAATTTCGTTTTTTATTCTTCCAGCAAGAGATATAGAGCACATGGTAGGTGCTTAATAAATGTTTGATGAATACATAAATGAATGCATACCTGTAAAACATTTAATGTTGCTGCAGCTGTTGCTGCTGTCACTCCCCATGCATCTCAGTGGATTTTATTATTTTTGTGTGTGCTGTTCCCACTGAGAAATAAATAATCCTTTTTCCCTTAGGATATTCCAGGGGTGTTGTTAGTTACATGGCACTCCTTGTGGCAAGCAAATAATCCCTCATCCATTGTCCTTTCTGTTTCCTGATTTAAGGAATCTGATTTTTATTAGAACTCTCCTCTGACTGAGAATTGCCAGCAAAAATATTTTAATTCTTGATGATGATTGTGGAAAATGTCACTGAAGGGTTTACTTTATGCTAGTTACTGTGTTAGACACTTCGAATAAATTTTCTCATTTAATCTTTAGAGCAAATTGTATTTTTAAAAGATTTATTTAGTTATTTGAAAGGCAGAGTTGAGAAAGAGAGAGAGAGAGAGAGGGAATGGGAATGAATCTTCCATCTCTGGGAGCACTCCCCAAATGGCCACAATGGTAGGAGCTGGGCCCATCCAAAGACAGGAGCCAAGAGCTTCTTCCAGGTCTCCCACATGGATGCAGGGGCCCAAGCACTTGGTCCATATTCTGCCACTTTCCCAGGCACATTAGCAGGGAGCTTGATAGGAAGTGGAGCAGCCAGGACTCTAACCAGCACCCATATTGGATGCTGGTGCCACAGGCAGTGGCTTTAATGGCTATGCCATCATGCCAGCCCTAATAAATTTA
Organism: Oryctolagus cuniculus; assembly: GCF_964237555.1. NCBI lineage: Eukaryota > Metazoa > Chordata > Mammalia > Lagomorpha > Leporidae > Oryctolagus > Oryctolagus cuniculus. The sequence goes on from NC_091438.1 coordinate 95,134,341, forward strand.
CTTTAAAAAGCATTATTTCTAATTTTATAGTTGTATAACTTTCTTAATATAATCTTATTAAGAGGAGAAATCAGAATCCAAAGTCAAATTCATTGGAGTTCAAAATCTGTGCAAGGAGGAGCCATGGTGAGACCTGTGTCAGGAGACCTTTCTGATGGCAGCATAAGTACTTCTCTGAGGCCCACAGTCGGAGTATGAGCACATGGCCTTGATTCCTGTGAGAAGTGACTGGGATCTCGGCTGGGGTCTGGTGATGCAGACAGAGAGAAGCAGACGGATTGACATATTTAGGACATGAAGTTTGAGGAATGTTATCATAGATTAGACATAGAAGTTATACAAAGGAAGATTTTCTGGTAACCTTGTTCCCGGTTGGTTGTGTAGATATAGGGGTGCATCATAGGAAAGACTGATAAAAAAGGAAACAGGATTGGTGGGGAAAAAATTGGTTTGAGTGTGTGTACATAGGGATACTGAGAATCATACACTTGGGGGTTCCAAGTGAAACTAAAGTTCAGAGGGAATGACTTGGATCTTCTGTATAGCCATTTGTTCTATATGATCATTGATTTAAAGTTCTTTCTGGTTAGTAAACGTTTTCCACTTAATGCAAATCAAAACTACCATGAGGTTTCACCTCACCCCTGTTAGAATGGCTTTCATACAGAAATCAACAAACAACACATACTGGTGAGGATGTGGGGAAAAGGGTACCCTAATCCACTGTTGGTGGGCATGTAAACTGGTACAGCCACTGTGAAAGACAGTATGGAGATATATCAGAAATCTGAATGTAGTCCTACCACATGATCTAGTCAGCCCACTCCTGGGAATTTACCCAAGGGAAATGAAATCAGCATATGAAAAAGTTATGTGTACCCCCATGTTTGTTGCAGCTCAATTCACAATAGCTAAGATATGGAATCAACCCAGATATCCATCAACTGAAGGCTGGATAAAGAAAATATTGTAGGCCGGCGCTGCGGCTCACTAGGTTAATCCTCCGCCTTGTGGCGCCAGCACACAGGGTTCTAGTCCTGGTCGGGGCACCAGATTCTGTCCCGGTTGCCCCTCTTCCAGGCCAGCTCTCTGCTGTGGCCAGGAGTGCAGTGGAGGATGGCCCAGGTACTTGGGCCCTGCATCCCATGGGAGACCAGGATAAGTACCTGGCTTCTGCCATGGGATCAGCGTGGTGCGCCGGCAGCAGCACGCTGGCTGCGGCGGCCATTGGAGGGTGAACCAAAGGCAAAAGTAAGACCTTCCTCTCTGTCTCTCTCTCTCACTGTCCACTCTGACTGTCAAAAAAAAAAAAAAGAAAAGAAAAGAAAAGAAAACATTGTATATGTTCACCATGGAATATTCACAGCAGAAAAAAAAAAAAAAAAGGAAAGAAATCCTGTCATTTGCAACAAAATGGATGAAACTGCAAAGCATTATACTTAGTGAAATAAGCCAGTCCCAAAAGACAAATACTGTATGTTCTCCCTGATCTGTGTGACCTAATAGAGTATGTAAAACGTAATCTATTGAGGTGAAATTGATACTTTGACATGTGATAATTGAACAGCTCTTAACTGTTGAGGAACAGTTTTTTTATACTATTTCTTCAACTCTTTTTTTTTTTTTTTTTTTTTTTTTTTGACAGGCAGAGTTAGACAGTGAGAGAGAGAGACAGAGAGAAAGGTCTTCCTTCCGTTGGTTCACCCCCCCCCCCCAAAATGGCCACTATGGGCAGCGCTGCGCCGATCTGAAGCCAGGAGCCAGGTGCTTCCTCCTGCTCTCCCATGCGGGTACAGGGCCCAAGCACCTGGGCCATCCTCCACTGCCTTCCCGGGCCACAGCAGAGAGCTGGCCTGGAAGAGGAGTAACCAAGACAGAATCCGGTGCCCCGACCGGGACTAGAACCCAGTGTACTATTTCTTCAACTCTTTACTTAGTGAAGGATTAATCTTATGTGTTTAAAGTTAATTGAAAATAGATCAGTAAAAAAAATAAATTTGAAAAGGAGAGGGAGGAGGAAGAAGGGTGGGGGTGCAGGTGGAAGGGAGGGTGGAATGGAAAGAATCGTTATTTTCCCAAATTTGTAAATATGAAATGCATAAGCAGTTTGTATATCTTAAATAAAATGTTTCTAGGTAATAATAAATAAATAAATAAATAAATAAATAAAAAGTTTTCAGCTTAATGGTGAGAGAAAATGAAATGAATGTCAATTATCAAATCAGAGCCTGCTGGTCCGTATTATTCTGTTAAATGATTGGTTGAGGTTTCTCCTTTATTGCATTTTCCCATGCCTGAAATCATCTGGCATCCTTGAATTTATTACATTGCCTATTGTTCCTCCTCAGGAAACAAATAACCAATTGTGTCACCTGTACTTACCTAGTCTCAAGCCTGTCTTGGTTGCGATGTGGAATTTCACCTTTATGAATTGTCTCCAGCTGTCCCTTTCAAAATATGGTTGTAACATCTATTTCTATTATACATAACCTAATTTTAAAGAATTGCTATTTCTTTCATTAAGTTATAAATAAATTTGTCCCATCAATATATCTTTGTTTATAATCCTGGGTAAAAATGAAAATACTGTGATTAAATAAGTTCAGGAGTCCCAGCTCATATTATCTTACCAAAGAGATGGCAAAATGCTCTAAGATAAAAGCGAATACAGTGTGGTAACAAACAATAGAAGTATTTTTCACTGGACACAGTAAGGAGGACACACAAAGCAAACGTGGCTAACTGCAGATTTCTCTGCCTTACATTGGGTGTCCAGTGTAGCTTGCTTACTGGAGTTGACTATTGTGATGAATTTTGGCTTCCCTGCATCTGGACAGCATTCACATGTTTGTGAAACCCCTATCAAATTACAGAGAACTGGCTGCTGCTAGAGAAGCTGAAAACACCATGGTCGTTCTCACAGACCCTGCAAGCTAGGGTGAGGGCACACAACACAGATGCTGGCAGTGAGAGATGGCCACGCCAGCCTCGCAGCTGGAGGCAGAGGAGAAGCAGGGATCGCCTGGACTCCATTCTTGTGAGAGTGGCAGCATGGCAGCAAAACAGTTCCAGAGGCAGCAGAAGGACATTCTGGGGACACAATGCTGTGTCCACTGCCATGGATTGGAAGTTCACATGGTGGAATCTGTGTCTAGCTCTTGTGTCATTGGTATCTTCATCAGACTAGTTCTGCAGTATGTGATTTTGGACACTATTTTTGTCTGCAAAACCTCCATAGCTGAACCTCTTAGGGATTTTAAAAACTACCTAATACCCTTTTATAAATCCATTTTCTGTTCTCATCAGCCAGCACTGCCGTCTGTTGCTTCCATCTGAGTGATGCATCCCCAATTCCTTGTACCATACTTCATTTGCAGAATTCTGATATTCTGTCCTCACATACTTTTTCTTTAAAAATATCATTAGGATGAATTTCCTTTTGTCTTGCATTATAATTACATCTATTTTTAAATTTTATTTATTCAATTAATTTGAGAGCAGAGAGGCAGACATACAGAGAGATCTCACATGTGCTGGTTCACTCCCTAAATTCCGAGGAGCTGGAGCAAATCTAGGCTTCCCATATGGATAGCAACCATCTAAGCAATCATCCATTGCCTCCTAGGGTACACATTAGCAGAAAACTGGAACTGAGAACAAAGTCAGGCCTCAAACATGGGCACTGTGATATGACAAATGGATCTCCCAAGCAGAGTTTTAACCGCTGTGCTAAACACTTGCCTCTAAATGAGAATTTTGACAGGCCAAGACTGTATCTGATTCATCTTTGTATCCTTAGGCTAATGCCTCACTCCAAATGCCTTGGGGGAAGTAAGCAATATTTACAACATCAACTTCAGCAGGATGTTAAATAGGTGTTACAGCTGCAAGTAGCAATGTGACCTAAGCCTACTACTGTGACTGGACCATGTACATCTGAGAAACACCAGTCAGTCTCCTCCCACAGTTGAAACTTAAGCAGTGAGATGTTCCCCAAGAGGCCCTGCCTGTTAGGTCTAGGCAACTGGCGAGTAATAGCCACAGTCAGGGCAGTAATCCCTCCTCTAACAACCTCCTGTCAGGGTTTATTCCCTGAGCAAAAATAGTCTGCACCTCAATGCCCACTGCATCATCTACTGAGTTATTGTATGGGACCAATGCAGTTCTTCTTTTCTACAGCGTAGTTGGAAGCTTCTGTTAAAGAAGAAAAAGGGTAGCTCTTGATACAGAGCTGTGTGTGCTCCATGTAATAGTCTATTCTGAGGAGATCCTTTCCTTTTATGGATATGAAAAAAATCCCTATGTGAGGTTTGCATCTATTTCTCTTACACAAAAGTCCACCCAAAGCCTAATTTTTCATGATACTTGTTGGACACACATAAAATATGATATCTATAGTCATATTTCACTGCTATTTGATATCAGTCTAGTTATCACACCTCTATTTAGTATGCACATCAAACCTGAAATTGGCTATGGATCTAGCTCATTATAGCATAAACATGACTTAAGGTCATTTTAAAATAATTTCTATTTATATAAGCTGAACAAATTTCATGTATTTCATATATATAGATTTAAGAGCATAGTGATACTTCCCACCCTATCCCCCCCTCCCTCTCATGATCCCAGATTCCCCTCTCCCTCCTTTCTTATTTTTTTTTAAATTTTTATAATGACATACTTTCAGTTTATTTTATAATCATAAGCTTTACCTTCCACTAAGTAAAGAATTCAACAAAGAGTAAGAAGAAAAAAAACACTGTTCCTCAAAAGTAGAGATAAAGTTTATAACAATAATCAATTATAAAAATGAAAATTTCACTCACACACATTATATTTTTATACTCCACTAGTTACCACAGATCAAGGAAAACATGATATTTGTCTTTTTGGGAATTGCCACCAGGCACTGGCTTATTTCATTACATAGAATGATTTCCAGTTGTATCCATTTTGTTGAGAAAGACTGGATTTTATACTTTTTTATGACTGAATAGTATTTCATGGATGAATAGTATGTATGTGTATATATTCACACACACACACATACACACACATATATATCACATTTTCTTTATCCAGTCATCAGTTGATAGACATTTAGGTTGATCCCATATCTTAGCTATTGGGAACTGAACTCCAATAAACATGAGGGTACTGATACCTCTTTTGTATGCTGATTTCATTTCAGTTGGACAAATTTCCTGGAGCAGAATAGTTGGGTCATATGGCAGATCTGTTTTCAGTTTTCTGTGGTATCTCCATACTGTCTTCCACAATGGCTGTACTAGTGTACATTCCCACCAACAGAGGATTAGGATACCTTTTCCCCCACATCATTGCGAGCACTTATTGTTTTTTGACCCATCTTTGAAGTTGATTATTGGTACTATCAGATACTTGCCTTGCCATTTCAGTTGCATTGTTGATCTCTTCCCTACACTATGATCTTAAAAGATATGTGAATTCTATTTACAGTTTTCCTCTAACCAGTTTACTGTGACTTACCAAATAACTTTATGAAATGACTTCAAGACGTTTATGGAAAAATGATTTTAAAAGATCAAAATAAAAATATAAATTTTATTTTTAATATAAGATCTTCAAATTTAAGATACTTTTGTAAGCCAAAATACCAGCCATTTAGTCCCTCTTTAAAGAAAAATGAGAGTCAGAATTTAATCATGTTAATGAAGTCTTTTTAGAATATTAATTGAATAAAAATAGGTTTCCTTTGGAGATTTTTTAAGATTAGGAAACAAAAAGAAATCAGGAGGAGACTAATCAGGACGTAAGGTAAATGCTTAATGATTTTCCAAGGAAAGCCTTGCAAAATTTTCCTTGTTCAATGAGAGTAATGAGCAGGAGAATTTTCTTGGTGAATAAGCATTTTCTGGTGCAGATTCCCTGGGCATTTTCTGCTAAGGTTTTGATTAACTTTTTCAAAATACTGTCCTAATAAGTAGATGTTATCAATGTTTGTCTCTCCAGAAATTTAACAAGTAAAATGTCTTGAGCATTTCAAAAAGCTGCTGTCATGATGTAGCTCTTGACCAGAACACTTTTGCTTGGATGGGACTACTTCTACCTCCTGGTAGCCACTGCTTTAATTGCACTGTGTCTTCGGGAGCATTCTGGTAAAGCCATGCTCCATCACTTGTTACAACTTTCTGAAGAAATGCTTTAGAATCTTTCTTGATCCCATGTATTTAAAATTTTTGTAGAAATTTTGTGTACAGCCTATGTGAGTGCAATGGTTTTTACATTGATCAGAAAGTACACTTCACTTAATTTTTCAGCTAAAATTGTGTGAAATGAATAAGTTGAAGTATCTATGGTGTTAACTATTATTTCTGTTGTTAACTATTGTTTCTCTTCAATTAGGATTCAGACAAAATTAATTTTTTTCCTCAACTATTGATGTGGATGGTCTTCTGCTTTGGTCTGCGTTTCAACACAATCTTGTCCCTTCTTAAAATGAGTCATCCATTTGTGAACTGCTCATTTCTTTAGAGCTTTTCAAGAAAGCATAAATTATTTCACCATTGTTCTACCCAAGCTTTATCATAATTCTGATGCAAGACTTGCTTCATTTTGAGAAGAATCTAATTTTATTTTGCTCCAATAGGAGCCCTTTCAAAGTAATATGTCATCTTTCTCAGTGCCTCAAACTACATATAACTCAGACATGCTATAAAAAGTTACTGAGTTACTTTTGTTGTTTTTCTCACTTAACCTATTGTTAAGTGTAAGTTTGTCTCCAGCTAGCTGGGGCTTTTTTTTAGCACAGTCCTTAGGAGAATAGTATAATGTAGTGGGAAAGTACACCTTTTGATATTAGACTGTTAGGGATCAAATCCCAGTTTTTCCATTGGATAGTTATGGACTATTAAAGTCATTGGATCTTCATTCCCTCACCTGTAGTAAGCATATACTAATATTCTTCAGTGTTGTTGTGAGGAATAAATTAATTTTCACGTGTAAAGACTTAGAACAGGGGGTTGCAAGATGGCAGAATAGCAACAGGGAGATCTATTTTAGGCCAGGAAAACTGCTAGGGAAAACTGCAGTGGGAGGTCCTGAGAAAGCAGTGGAAATGTCCTGGACCTGAGTGGAAGGCAAAGACTTGCAGCAACAAGCATGAACACAACAAAGGACCTTGCAGCCTGCTCTGGTGAGCAAGGTAAAGTCAGACTGTATGGGCCTATGCCACGTGATTACAGCTGGAGGGAGAGTCTAATGGACAGCACCATCTCTGAGCCTGGCCCAGAATCCTCAGGGGAGTGAAGTGACTGCTCACTCAGAGGGGGAAAAAAGCAACGCATCTCTTTCTCCCCCATTCCTCTCTCCAGAGTAGCTGCCCTGTGGTTAGCTGTGGGAGGGCTGGTGCTATTTTGGACATAAACAGGTAGCAGTGCTCCAGCTATTCTGTGCATAGCCAGAAACCAAGTGGGGACTGTCGGCAGGCAAAACTGTGGAAGTTTGAGTCAACTGGCAGAGATTGTCCCAACATTATTATCGGTGCAACAACACCAGCTCGACTGAGCCCACCTGGCAATGGGGGGAGAAGAAGCCATCCCAACCAAAGGGAAGTGCTGCCCTCAGGGAATCTTATACACACCCAACACAATTGTGGAAGGAGTTGGGCTGCAGCCAGCAGGTATTCTGCATGCATGAGATCCAGGGATTTTACCAGGGGGAAAAATTCATGTTCCTCAATGACTTTGAGTCTTGCTGTTGGGGAGGATCAGGCTCATTCAGCTTGAGTGAAACACACATGGGCAGTGGCTCTGGGAACCCCTCAGTCTCTCTGTGGACAGGACAGGCTAGTGGGGCAGAGTAGATCCTCCTGCATACTTTGAATGTAGGAGCCCTGAGTATTGAGACTGTGAAAACACTGTGACTGCATGAGAGGCGGCAGGAGGTAGCTGGGGTTCTGGGCAAGATCTGGGTACAAAGCCAAACTCGCGGAACTCATTTTCTGTGAGGGCAGCTCACTGCAGCTGGACCCTGCTCACAGTGAGGACTGCACAGATCACTTGTGTGGTTCCTACAGCAGCGGATGAATGTTGAACACACTGAGGACTAACACCCAGGCATTGTTCAGTGTGGAGGGAAGGAGGTGAGGGGGTGATCGCACCAACAGACGACCATCTCCTCTCTTCTGTTAATGAGAGGAGAACTACCACCAACAATTTGGGTGTTACCCTGGTTACTCACCCCACCATAGAATGCTGACCAGAGCTCCCTGGGCACACCCACCACACATCTTTCAGTATTCACTAAAAGCACAGATATTTCACCAAACCACAGAGGTGCAGCTCAAAAATAAAAGCTATCAGAGAAAAAAAAATAACTCCACAAGCTGAAAAATAAATGCAGAAATTAAAAAAAAAAAACAAGAATAAGGAAAACACCATGAGTCCCCCAAAAGAACACAACAACATTTTGATATTGGAGTGTGAACATGAAGACATTGATGAACTGCCAGGAATAGAATTGAAAAAAATTAATCATAGGATTACTAAAGAGCAATCAGGAGCAAATCTATGAACTAAAGAAAAGAAAACCATAAGGGACATGAATGAAAATTTTTCCCATGAAATTGAGATTTTAAAAAGAAATCAAAATGAAATATTAGAAGTGAAGAATTCAATAAAACAAATTAAAAATGCTATTGAAAGCCTTAACAACAGACTTGGTGAGACAGAAGAATATCCAAGCTAGAAGACAAATCTTTGGAAATCATTTAGTCAGACCAAAAAAAAAATTAGAAAACTTAAAAATATGGTTGCAGATTTATGGGATACTGTCAAGTGAACCAACGTACAGGTATTAGGAGTTCCTGAAGGTGTGGAAAGGCAGAATGGACTAGAAGGCCTATTTAGTGAAATAATTACAGAAAAATTCCCTAATTTGAAGAAAGGGACATCCAAGTACAGGAAGCACACAGAACTCCTAACATACACGACCAGAAATGACCTTCACCATGACATATTATCGTCAAACTCTCCACAGTAAAGCATAAAGAAAAGATTCTAAAATGTGCACAAGGAAATACCAGAATACTTTCAGAGGATCTCCAATTAGACTCACACCTGACTTCTCATCAGAAACCATACAGGGTAGCAGAGAATCGTGAGATACATTCCAAGTTTTGAGAGAAAAAAACTGTCAATCCAGAACACTGTACCCTGTTAGGCTCTCATTCATGAATGAAGGTGAAATAAAGACCATCCATAACACACAGAAATTGAAAGAATTTGTCACCACTCATCCAGCCTTACAAAAGATGCTTAAGGATGTGCTACACAGAAACACAGAAACATGGTCATCACTCTGAAAGAAGGTAAAAGCAGAAAATCTCTCAGTAAAAGTGCAAAGGAAATCCAAAGCAAACATAGTAATGTTTATGGAAAAATGCCGGAGTCATGTTATAATTTATCAATAGTCACGTTGAATGTAAATGACCTTTACTCTCCACTTAAAAGATGAAGACTGGCTGAATGGATTAAAAAACAAAACCCATCAATTTGCTGCCTACAAGATACACATCTCACCAACAAAGATACCTGCAGACTGAAATTGAAAGGATGGAAAAGATTATATGCTAATAGAAATCAAAAAAGAGCTGATGTAACCATCCTACTATCAGACAAAATATACTTTAACACAAAAACTGAAATAATTAAATTAAGGAAGAAAGAAAGCAAATTGAATAAAAATTACAAAAGATCAGTGAAATGAGGAACTGGTTTTCAGAAAAAATTAACAAAATTGACACAACATTGGTCCAACTAACCAAAAAAAAAAGAGGGAGAAGACCCAAATCAATAAAATCAGAGATGAAAAAGGAAATATAACAACACATAGCAAAGAAATAAAAAGAATCAACAGGAATTACTACAAAGAGATGTATCCCGACAAATTGGGAAACATCAAAGAAATAGATAGATTCCTGGACACAGACAATCTACAAAAATGGAGTCATAAAGACATAGAACATGTAAACAGACCAAGAACATGTGGAAATTGACCCTCCCAAACGAAGAAAATCCAAGTCCTGATGGTGTCAATGCTGAATTCTACCAGACATTTAAAGAAGAACTAATCTCAATGCTTCTCAAGCTATTCAAAATAACTCAAAGGTAGGATATACTCCCAAACTCCTTCTATGAAGCCAGTATTACTTTAATACCTAAACCAGAAAAAGGAACAACAGAGAAAGAGAGCTAGACCAATTTCTCTGATGAAAATAGATACAGGGGCAGAGCCAAGATGGCGGAATAGTGAGGTTGCACACTGATAGCCCGGGAAAAGATAGTTTAATAAAAGTGGAGTTACTGTAGTCTCAGGAAATGGCTCAGGAAAAAATTGCAGAGGAAACTCTTCCGGATCTAGTAGATGTGACATATTTTCTCACAAAAATGAAATATTAAGTAGGAATCAAAATGAAATGAAACAACTAGTAGAACATGAAACTGTGATAGTGACGAGAAATCATAATGAAATGAAGAATTCAATAGATCAAATGACAAACACATTAGAGAGCCTTGAAAACAGAATGGGTGAAGCAGAAGAGAGAATATCGGACTTAGAAGACAGAGAACAGGAAAGGATACAGTCAAACTAAAGAAAAGAAGAAGAAATTAGAAATCTAAAAAATATTGTCAGGAATCTTCAAGATATTATTAAAAGACCCAACATTCGGGTTCTAGGAGTTCCTGAAGGTATGGAGAGGGATAAAGGATTAGAAAGCCTTTTTAGTGAGATATTAGCAGAAAATTTCCCAGGTTTGGAGAAGGACAGAGACATCCTAGTACAGGAAGCTCATAGAACCCCTAATAAACATGACCAAAAGAGATCCTCACCACGACACGTTGTAAACAAATTCACCACAGTGAAACATAAAGAAAAGATCCTAAAATGTGCAAGAGAGAAACGTCAGATTACTCTCAGAGGATCTCCAATTAGACTCACAGCTGACTTCTCATCAGAAACCCTACAGGCTAGGAGGGAATGGCGAGATATAGCCCAGGTACTAAGAGAGAAAAACTGCCAGCCCAGAATATTATATCCTGCAAAGCTCTTATTTGTGAATGAAGGTGAAATAAAGACCTTTCATAGCAAACAGAAATTGAAAGAATTTGTCGCCACTCATCCAGCCCTACAAAAAAAAAAAAATGCTTAAAGATGTGCTACATACCGAAACACAGGAACACGGCCATCAGTATGAAAGAAGGTGGCCGACTTTGTGGCTCAATAGGCTAATACTCCGCCTGCGGCGCTGGCACCCCAGATTCTAGGCCTGGTAGGGGTGCTGTATCCTGTCCCGGTTGCTCCTCTTCCAGTCCAGCTCTCTGCTGTGATCTGGGAGTGTAGTGGAGGATGGCCCAGGTTCTTGGGCCCTGTACCCACATGGGAGACCAGGAGGAAGCACCTGGCTCCTGGCTTTGGATTGGCGTGGTGCACCGGCTGCAGAGCGCCACCGGAGCAACCATTGGAGAGTGAACCAACAGAAAAGGAAGACTGTTCTCTCTGTCTCTCTCTCTCTAACTGTCCACTCTGCCTGTCAAATGAAAAAAAAAAGAAAGAAAGAAGGTAAAGGAAGAAATCCTACCAGTAAAAGATCATAGGAAGCTCAAATCATATGCTAGATAGTATCTTTGGGAAAATGGCAGGGCAAAGTTACTACTTATCAATAGTCACATTGAACGTTAATGGACTCAACTCTCCAGTTAAAAGGCACAGAATGGCTGAATGGATTAAGGAACAAAACCCATCTATTTGCTGCCTACAAGGAACACATCTTTTGAACAGAGATGCATGCAGACTGAAAGTGAAAGGTTGGATAAAGATATTCCATGCCAACAGAAACCAAAAAAACACAGGTGTAGCCATATTAATATCAGACAAAATAAACTTAAACAAAGAGGGACACTATATAATGATTAAGGGTTCAATTCCACAGGAAGATGTAACTATTATAAATGTATTTGCACGTAATTACAGGGCACTGGTTTATTTAAAAGATATGTTAAGGGACTTCAAGGGAGACTTAGATTCCAATACAATAGTACTGGGGGACTTCAATACTCCACTCTCAGAAATAGACAGATCAACCAGAAAGAAGATCAACAAGGAAACAGCAGATTTAATTGACACTATTGCCTAAATGGATCTAACAGATATCTACAGAACTTTCAATCCTACATCTAAAGATTTTACATTCTTCTCAGCAGTGCATGTTACCTTCTCTAGGATTGACCACATACTAGGCCATAAAGCAAGTCTCAGCAAATTTAAAATAATTAGAATCGTACCATGCAGCTTCTCAGACCACAGCAGAATGAAGATGGAAATTAGCAACTCAGGAATCATTAGAGAGTATGCAAACACATGGAGACTGAACAACATGCTCCTGAATGAACACTGGGTCATAGAAGAATTCAAAAGAGAAATAAAAAACATTCTGGAAGTAAATGAGGATAACAGCACAACATACCAAAACTTATGAGATATGGCAAAAGCAGTGTTGAGAGGCAAGTTTATAGCAATAGGTGCCTACATCAAGAAATTGGAAAGGCACCAAATAAATGAGCTTTCAACACATCTCAAGGATCTAGAAAAACTGCAGCAAACCAGACCCAAATCTAGTAGGAAAAGAGAAATAATTGAAATCAGAGAAGAAGTCAACAGGATTGAATAAAAAAAATACAAAAAAATCAACCAAGCGAATAGCTGGTTTTTTGAAAAAATGAATAAAATTGACACACCATTGGCTCAACTAACTAAAAAAAGAAGAGAAAAGACCCAAATCAATAAAATCACATATGAAAAAGGAAATGTAACAACAGACACCACAGAAATAAAAAGAATCATCAGAAATTACTACAAAGAGTTGTATGCCAGCAAACGGGGAAATCTATCAGAAATGGATAGATTCCTGGACACATGCAATCTACCTAAATTGAACCAGGAGGTACCTTTCTCTATTCTTTTTATTTTAAAGGTAATTTTTCACAATTTTGTACATGTTTAGTGAAACATAGAAATGGAATATTTAAGGAGAATAATTAAACTTGAAAATATTTAATAAAGATGATTTCTTGTAACAAGACTTAAACAAAGCATGAGTCTTAATAAGACCTCAATCAATGTTAGCTCTCTTTATTCAATTTTTCTTTATTTGTACCACTTGCAATAACTGTAACAGAGAACAGTCCTTAGGTTTTGTAAACCTATAACAAACAGAATTCAAAAGAAACCAATACTAACAGTAAAGCTTTGAATTTGCTGTTTAGCATGTAAAATAGATGTAGAAGAAAGTTGTCATAAATTGATTTTAAAAACCTAGTAAATTAATTAATTATTATTAAGTACCTTCTATGCCATGAAAGTATTATTTAACTGAATAGGAAATTTGTTCTATGTAGCTCCTAGCTTTCTGTATATCATAAGCATGTGATTCAAAATGGAATCCTGGCATTTTAGACATTGTAGACTGAATTGGGGTCTTAGGTATTAGATGTTCTCACTTATGTCTGAGAAGAAAGGCCAGTTGCTCAAGGTCTCAAATAGTTACAGATTTCAAGCCCTATAAAGCTCGTGTTTTGAGTAGCAGGAGGACTAATTGGAAGGAAAGGAGTTAACTTTAAGATTGTACTAACTACCAGGGTACACACCAGCAAAAGAATTTAGTTTACATAGAAGTAGACAATGTTAGACTTCCACCATTCTAAATGATTCTTACAGAGTAAAATTCATATCATAAGGGAATAAATGTGTCCATATGACTGAATTTTACAGGTAACTAAACATTTAATCTTAAGAATTTACTATTCTCATCATTCAAGTCTCAGATCAAATGCCACTGACTTAGAAAGTGCTCCCCTAGCCATCTAAGTTAAAATTTTCCCTACCTCAGTAGCTCTCTCCCCTTAGAATTTATTTGTTTTTCTATATTTTCTTCATAAACTCCATCATTCATTTATTTTTATTCTCTCTGTGTCTTATTAGAATTTAAATTCCATGAGAATATGGAGTATTTTGCTTAATATTCTGTCTGTTTTAGAATTATGTCTGAGAAATAACAGTGTCTCAGTAAAAATATATTTTTTCTATAAATTAGTACATGAACGGTTTGCTTAGAAAGTTTGGTAAGTGCAGTTGAAGAATTTGATGTAGTAGAGTAATTGATCAGGGTTATATGTTAGAAAGACCCTCTGGCAGCATTATGTGTCTCCATTAGTGCATAAGAAATTAAGTTTACTTTTTGAACTTAATTTGAAAACACCAGCAAATGTCATTTGGGCAAACAAAGACATAGAGTTTGAAGACACTTGAGATTAGAAAAATAAAAGAAGCAAAGAGGTAGAAGGAAGAGAAAGAAGATGAGAAAGAAAAATATGTGAAGAAAAGAAAGGATAGAAACTAAAGGTCTGTGAAAACAAATACCTAGGAAAATCAACCCCAGACAACCAAACTGACTCATCTTAGTAGTGTCAGAGAAAGCCCTGGCAAGAGGGAAAGCTTAACTGAATTAGAGAAGTCCCCTGTTACAAGCATTGGGTTGTGAGATGCTCTATATCTGGAGGTCAGTTAGGACCTGCACAACGTTATTTTCAGTTACCCCACCATCTTTTCATCCACACTTCTCATTAAATTCTATACTGATGCATGGACTTAATGATCCAGGAAGTTTCCTATATCTTGGGGACTCTATTTAACCCTCACAGTCACGTATAGGCACCAAGGAAACTGCTGGTGAGATTGAAGGTGGGGGGAGCAATTTCAACACAATGATGGGCATTGCTAACTGCAGCAAAGAATAACAAGGTCTCTTAGAATGATGGATTCAATTGTAAAACCTCAGGTGATGAAAAGGAGAAGCCACATAATTAACTTTCACTTAATGGAAAGAGAACAGTGTCATGAATCACAGCAAACAATAGATCATTTTTAAATTGCATATAAAACTGGACTTCAGGATGCACTGTGACTTCTTTGGCAGAAAATTTAAAATCATGTTTGCTTTTCTTAAGCTAAAATTAAATTAGTTTGTGTTCTCTCTGTTTGAATGATATTTGGCAATAGGGGGATTGAAAGAAAAAGTGTAAGGGGGAGACAAGCAGCTCCAGAAGAATTTTTGGCTTTTTGGAAAGTTCAGGCCAGGATGAAAAATTGCCATCCATATGTAACCTGTATGGAACAGAATTTCTACACATCTACAACAAAGAAGGAACTGTATAATCTATTGCTAAAATTGAAAGTAGCAGGCCCAAATAATCTGCATTCAATAAATATTTGTTGAATGGATAAGAAATTTTTTCTCTGCATTTGAAGTAAGAACTCCTTATTTCATGGTAAATATGCAAAAGCATTGTTTAATTTGTATTGAGTGCTGTCTTGGTAAGAAGTTACTTTAGTTGGGGATCTCCTGTTCTTGAAGGTCTAGACATTTTTGATACAGATCAGCACAACATGTGCACACTTAACTATTGCTATTGAAACTAGAAGCCCAGTATTTACTTGCCCTGATACTTCTGGCCAGCATCAAGACTATTCTCAGCTGGCTCTATCAGAGAACAAAGTTTTGGCCACCTCTCCAAGACAGCCTAAGACAAGTGGACCTAAGGCAAGTGAGCTTAAGGCAGCACAGACTGTTGCTCTTATACGAGTTGGGACCCATTCATAAGAAGTAATCCAGATCTCTGGCTATCAAAATAATGCCCACTAGTGGGATGCTGTACAATCTGCCACAGTGGTGAGAAATTTGCAGCCCTAATCTGTTCTTTGGTGGGGACCCTCCATTGTCATCTACTAGATCTCAGCAGGATCAAGGTATCAAAGGCTGCCTGTATTGGTATCCAGGGGCATGTGAATTTTTAACTTCATATCATTAGACTAATCTTGGAGAGAATCTGCATCCATGTCTTCCAACTACATAGGCATCTGTTATAAGACACTATGTCTCTAAAATCTCATATATACCTAATCAAATGAGAAGATGCCCCTTTCACTCATACATAGTACATTTGAAAATAATCACATCATTAAAATTATAGTAGTATGTCTATTATATATTAACACATATATCTAATATACAATATACATATAACATAATAATATATATGGTATATGTTATATAATATATAACATAATAATCAATATATTGTATTAAATTAATTACTATAAAACAATACTCAGCATATAATATGCTATATATTTTATGTATAATAATATATTATAATTAACATATAATATAACATACATTAATACTTTTTGTGTTTTGGGGTTTGGATTATTTCACTTAGCATAATGCTCTCCAGTTACATCCATTTTGTTGTAAATGCCAGGGTTTCATTCTTTTTTATGGCTAAGTAATATCCAATTGTGCATATATATCACATTTTTTTGCCCAATTATCTGTTGATGGACATCTATGTTGGTTTCATATCTTAGCTGTTGTGAATTGACCTGTAATAAATATGGGGGTGCAGGTAACTCTTTCATATAATGATTTCATTTCCTTTGTATATGTTCACAGGAATGGGGAAAACTGGATCATATGGCAGATCTATGTTCTATTTTTAGTTTTCTGAGGAATCTCCATACTGTGTTCTATAATGGTTGTACCAGTTTTTATTCCCACCAACATTGTGTTAGGGTATCCTTTTCTCCACATCCTTGCCAGAATTTGTTATTTTTTGATTTTTGGATGATAGCTACGCTAACTGGGGTGAGATGATACCATGTTGAGGCTTTTATTTGCGTTTCCCTGATATCTATTAATCCTGAGCATCTTTTCATGTGTCTGTTAGCCATTTGAATTTCATCCTTTGAAAAAATATCTGTTCATGTCCGTTGCCCTTTTCTTAACTGGATTGCTTGCTTTGTTGTTGTTGAGTTTCTTGAGCTCCTTATACATTCTGGATATTAATCCTTTATCAGTTGTGTGGTTAGCACATATTTTCTCCCATTCTGTTGGATGCTTCCTCATCTTGTTGAATGATTCCTTTGCTGTGCGTAAGCTTCTTAATTTGATGTAATCCCATTTATCTATTTTTGCTTTTACTGCCTGTGCTTCTGGTGTCTTATCCAAGAAGTCTTTGTCTATGCCAATGTCTTATAGTGTTTCCCTTATGTTTTACTGTAGTACTTTTTGATGATTTCAGTCTTAGGTTCAGAACCCTGATACACTGTAAGTTGATTTTTATGTAGGGTGTAGAGTAGTGGTCTCGTTTCATACTTCTGCATGCAGACATCCAATTTTCCCATCACTGTTTGTTGAAGAGGCTGATTTTCTCCAGGTAATGATTTTTGCTTGTTTGTCAATGATTAATTGGTTGTAGATTCATGGATTAATTTCTGGGTTTCTGTTCTGGTCCATTGGTCCACACATCTATTTTTTGTGTGCATACCAGGTTGTTTTGTATATAATAGCCCTGTAGTGTGTTTTGAAATCCAGTATTGCAATGCCTTCAGCTTTGATTTACTGTTTAATGTTGATTTAAGGATTTGGAGTCTTTTTTTATTTCTATATGAATTTTAGGATTATTTTTTCTAGTTCTATGAAGAATGTTCTTGATACTTTGATTAGGAGAGCACTGAATCTGTAAATTACTTTGGATAGAATGGACATTTTAATATTTTTCAATTTTTTGTGTTTTCTTCTCTTTCATAAATGTTTTTGCAATTTTCATTGTAGAGATCTTTTACATCTTTAGGTAAATATACCCCAAGGTTTTAAAATTTTTTGTAGCTATTGTGAATGGAACCAATCTTACAAATTCTTTCTCTGGCAGAACATTGTTGGTGTATAAGAGTGCAATTGATTTTTCTGTGTTGATTTTGTGTTCTGGAACTTTACCCAAAAATCTTCAAAGGGATAGATATATTGAAGAAAAATCATACAAAAATATTAGAAATGCTTCAATAAAGCAAAGAAAAAATACAGTGGAAAGTCATGACAATGGATTTGATGAAGCAAAAGAAAGAATATCATATTTTATCTAGAATACAGGTCTTTTGAAACATCTCAGAGAAAATAAAGAAGAAAGAATGATAATAGTGTAGAGAATCTACAGGATACCATCAAATAACTAAATATATGAGTCTTAGTAGTTCCTGAAAGTATGAGAAATGGCTTAGAAAACTTACTGAGTGAAATAATGGCTTAGAAAACTTAGAAATGGCTAAGAAAATGGCTTAGAAAACTTACTGAGTGAAATAATAGGAGAAAATTTCCTCAGTGTGAATATATGACATACAAATTCAGGAAGCACATGGAACCCCAAACAAGCATGATCAGAAAAGATCTTTACCCATGACACATCACAGTCAAACTTTCAAAAGTAAAACACAAGAGAATATCCTAAAATTTGCAAGAGTACAAAAGAGAAATGACAGACACTTTTAAGTCCCCCCCCCCATCAGATTAACCACTGATTTCTCAATGAAACCTTACAGGGCAAGAAAGAGTAGAGATACATATTCTATGTTCTAAGAGAAAAAAAAATCTGCTAGCCCAGAATAGTTTAACCCATTGAAGTCTGCATTCATAAGTGAAGGTGAAATAAAGACAATCCAAGAAAAGCAAAAAATGGGAAGAATTTGTCAGAACCTGAGCAGACTTAGAAATAATGCAAAAATATGCACTATACAAAGAAACATGGAAGGGACCTGTTTTGTGGCTTAATGGGTTAAGTTGCCACTTGCAATGCCAGCATTCCATATGGGCACCAGTTTGAGTTCCAGCCGCTCCACTTTGGATCCAGCACTCTGTTAATTCACCTGGGAAAAGCAGTGGAAGATGGTCCAAGTTCTTGGGTCCCTGCACCCACATGGGAGACCCAGATGAAGCTGCTGGCTCCTGGCTTTGACCTGGGCCATCATTGGCCATTGCAGTCATTTGGAGAGTGAACCAGTAGATGGAAGATTTCTCCCCCCACCATTTCTGTAACTCTGTGTTTCAAATAAATAAATCTTTTTTAAAAAAAAATAAAATAAAATAAAATAAGCAGAGAAAGACATTTGGCATCATGAAAGGATGTGAAGACAGAAAACCTCCTAGCAAAAGAACAAAGGAAGGGTGGGTGTTGTGGCAAAAGAGGATAAAGCTGCCCTGCCAGTCCCACCCTGGCCCAGGGTCTCCCCATTCAAGTCCTCACCATGCCAGGACATGAATCCATGCCCATATGGTATGCTGGCATTGCAGGCTACAGCTTTACTCAGTACACTACAACACTAACACTTATACCTGGGTTCCTAAAAGAGATTTTGTTTGAGATAATTTATTTGAAAGCAGAGTGACACACAGAAAGAGGGTGGGGAAGGGAGAGAGAGAGAGAGGGAGAGCGAGAGAGAGAGAAACTCTCATCCGCATGTTTACACCTTAAATGGTCACAGCATCAGGGCTTTGCCAGCTAGGAACCTGGAAATCCATCTAGATCTCCTACATGTGTGGCCCAGCAATTTAGGCCATATTCCACTGCTTTTTCAGACACATTAGCAGGAGATGGATGGAAGCAGAGCAGCTGGGACTCAAATCAGCTCTCCAGTATGGGATGTCTGTTGGCCTAACCCACTGCACCATAACGCTGGCACCCTACATCTGGTTTGAGTCCCGGTTTTGATTCCTGATTGCAACTTCCTGCTAATGTGGACCATGAGGGGCAGTGTTGAAGGCTCAAGTTCTTGGGTTCCTGAAACCCTTGTGGGTGTCATGGATTGAATTCCCAGCTCCTGGCTTTGTCCTTGGACCACTCCCAGCCATTGTGGCCTTTTGGGGAGTAAATCAATGGATGGAGGGAAGGTGTGTTTGTGTATGTGTGTGTGTGTGTGTGTCTGTTGGTCTCTGCCTCTCAAATAAATAATTAAACTGTAAAACATTACAAAATAGTATACAATAAGCTTTTCTTATGTATATCCTGCTTTTTCATGAAAAGAGTATAAGGAGTTGAAGAATTGTTACTACTTTAATCTGGCTACTGTGGGAAACACACACATACCATAGCTTACAGATAGCTGAAAAGATAAAGTATCATTTAGTTTATGGAAGAAAACATTGAATACCTTGATGGATGGTTTTTGAGAATATAGGAACCCATGAATACAGAAGAAAAGGAATTAAAACACAAGAAAATTCAGCTAAGTATTGTTATACAGTGAAGGTTTTAAAACTCTAAAATGGGTTAATAAGGTTCCTTTCACTAGGAGCTTTAAAAAATAAGAAAGGTTCTCATCTGTGGGAGGGAGTTTAAGTGCAGAACGCTAAGAATAGACCATGCGGCCTGCTTCCTTGAGTGTGTCTTTGAGCCTTATAATCTCTAAACTCTGAGAATTCATTATCACTTCTGCTTATTTACTTCAAAATAACAACTGACACTTTACAATTTACAAAGTGCTTTCACACATAGCCTCTCATTTAGTTCTCACAGCAGCCTTCTAATATATTATGCACGTTTTCCCAGAAGTAACAAAACTAAAATTTGAACAAAGTTCTACAGAATGTAAATTGGATGCTCTTTTCTGTACAACACTTCTACTTCTCATTTCTGGGTGGTCATGCTGTGGCTGGAAAGCTGGGGAGTTCATTGCCTTCCACTTCAAACCCACTCCTTTTATAGTCCTGGCTTTTGTTAGTGGAACTACTTTCTACCCACTTGCCTGAATCAGAGACCTAAGACCCGTACAAAGCTATCTGTTCTTGTTCTCCCATCTCCAGCCAATCATGGCCCTACTGATTTTAGCTTTAAATGATCCTCAAACATTGTCCTTCTCTCTGCCACACCATCAGGTTTTCATTTTAAATATTTAATTTTTTATTTGAATTATTGCAATAATTTCCCCTTAGATTTTCTCCCTTTAGCATTTCTCTCTCAGCTTCAAACTGGGGTCAGAGTAAAGATCTTTCAGAAGGAGAGAAAAGTCATGAGTTTCTCAAGGAATTTCCAAGACTGGAGCCCTTCAGTAACTCCTTATCTCCCATTGTACTGATTTCTACACTATAGTTGTCTTCAAAGTCCTTGCATATTGCTGCAGATGTCTTAAACCACTGAATGTGATACTAGGTATGTTGTTGAAAAGCCTACACTAATACCCACAGACATTCAATATAAGATAATCCATGTTACCAACCCATACTATGTGCTCTTTCCAACTATCCAAAGAATTGAGAGAGAAGTTTCAGTTGTTTAGGGTTTGCAACATTCCTTACAGTGTACTAGGCCTGAAATTCATTGGTCTAGCTAGGATGCATCGCCAGGGCAACTATTTTAGTTAACCCAAGACTTAATTAGTTGAATGTGCTAGCCATGTGTCTCCTGAATTTATATTAAAATGTGTGAATTTATATTAAAATGTGGCGCTGATCTGAAGCCAGAGAGAGGGAGGGAGAGAGTGTTTGAAATTAGAAAGTTTGTCTTTTGTCTGAAACCATCCCTCTATGCCAGCGAAAAATTTGTTGTACCTTGGAAACGTCTTAGTATGGCATCCATGAGTCTGTCATTTGGCCTCTGGTTCACAGGGTAGGCTCATCTGTAGGGCAATTAGGTAAGTTATAATACAAATCAGGATACTTTGAGTGTGAAGTGAGGGGTGCTACTGGCAACACAGATAGAAGAAGTATAATACTGAACCATCTCCGGAAAACCTGGGCATATGGTCATCTTACTCATATACTCATTTCTAAATTTCTGCTCCAAGCACTTGAACAATACCCAATATATACTCAGTATTTTTAGTTTTTTTATAAATACCATATGATTTAAAGCCCTAGAATTTTTGCACACCCTATTCTTTCAGCCTGGAAATTTTATTTTATGTTTCTTCTAGTATCTAGTTCCTAGGCATTACCTTCTTCAGTAAGCTCTATAGACTTCAGAATGTACCTAATGGCTATTCCTAGTATTTTCTGAAAATTATTAACATATTTAACTTATTTTAATTTTTAAAGGATTTATTTATTTGCTTGAAAGGCAGAGATACAGAAAGGCAAAAGCAGAGAGAGAAAGAGACAGGTCTTCCATCCACTGGTTCACTCCCCAGATGGCCACAACGGTGGAGCTGTGCTAATCTAAAGCCAGGAGCCAGGAACTTCTTCTGAGTCTCCCACATGGGTGCAGGGGCCCAAAGATTTGGGCCATCTTCTACTGCTTTCCCAGGCCATAGCAGAGAGCTGGTTTGGAAGTGGAGCAGCCGGGACTTGAACCAGCGCCCATATGGGATGCTGGCACTGCAGGTAGCAGCTTTTCCCACTATGCCAGAGAGCTGGGCCTTTAATTTATTTTTTCTTTTTTTTGACAGGCAGAGTGGACAGTGAGAGAGAGAGAGAGAGACAGAGAGAAAGGTCTTCCTTTACCGTTGGTTCACCCTCCAATGGCCGTTGTGGCTGGTGGGCTGTGGCCAGCGCACCGCGCTGATCTGAAGCCAGGAGCCAGGTGCTTCTCCTGGTCTCCCATGGGGTGCAGGGCCCAAGCACTTGGGACATCCTCCACTGCACTCCCGGGCCACAGCAGAGAGCTGGCCTGAAAGAGGAGCTACTGGGACAGAATCCAGTGCCCCGATCGGGACTAGAACCCAGTGTGCCGGTGCCACAGGAGGAGGATTAGCCTAGTGAGCTGCGGCGACGGCTAATTTATTTTCACATAAGAAATTCTCCAGAGAGGAAACCATGTATTACTGATTTTGTTACTTGAAACACTTAGCACAGTTTGAGATATGCATTAATGTCATATAGATGGCTCACTATTGATTAATTCACTTAATTAAAGTTAACCTTAGCCTTACTGATGACTCTACCCCAAAACATTGCTTACCTCTTGGGAAGCTGGTGACTTGCCTCATCTCTCTTTTCTCTATTTCCCTTCATTTCATGTTTAGAGGCAGAATATCATGGAGGCTAAGATTTGGTTTAGGAGTTAGACTTGCCTTAGAATTCCTGATATACACTTACTAGCTTTGTGACTCTGGGCATATTTTTCAATTTGCTTAAACTTCAATTTTATTGTCTATAAGATCTGGATGATAATTTTGTGGAGATTAAGTACTATCATGCAACTAAAGAGATGATGATAGTGCCTATGTGCAATACATGCTCAATATAATTGTCTCAGAAAGTGAGGCTGGCAATATGACAAACTAGGAGAACTTGAATCCTTCTTATCCTACTAACACACCAATCCAGGAAAAAATATTGCATATCCTTTTTTGAGAAATCAGAAAATAATTGAATGACTCTTGCCCCTTGTAGAAAGCAAAATATGACTTCATAAAGCCAGTAAGGAGATCTGGGACACTCTTTTGCCAGAAGCCCTGACACCAGTGCAGCTATACATGATCAGAAAGAGACTACGAAACCTCCAACTTCACCCAGAGGAGGCAAGAGTTTCCACAAATTTAGCTCCCCAACTTTTATGAAGAGACTCCAACAGGATGGGCTTCTGTGTTGAGAATCTTAGAGCTTTGATGGATCAGCACAGTCTAGCCACATGGGAAAGAACAAAAGTGGTGGCTTGGCTGATAGATGCCATTTATCCTTAACCCTGCTGAGTTCAGAGTGAGTAGATGAAAGAATCTCAGCTGTCAGGCAAGAGAATGAGGTGATCCATGCATCCAACATTCTTATATCAATGAATCTACTCAAAGAGTGAGCGTCTATCCCACCAGCCCTCGTGCCCCCAATAGGTCTGGCACATTCTGGTCACCTGGCACAGAACAGAGATTTCTGCTTAGATAGATAGATGCCATAGCTCCACCTTCTAATTTTTCACAGTGTAAGCAGACAAAACTATTACTATCTGATTTTCAATGGGGAGGGAAAATGTTGACAGAAGACCCTATAATCTGACCAGTCTGTTTGGAGGGCTCCTCTCTACAAGGACTTTGAAGCCTGAAAGAGATACTCACTTTATCTAATGAATAGACACCTCCACAGAGTTAAGAATAATGAAGAACCAGGTAAAAATTTTTCAAACAAAGGAAAAAAATAATGAATCTCCAGAAAAAAACTTTAAAGAAAGTTATATAATTTATCAGAGAGAGAATTAAAAATAATTCTTATAAAGGTTCTCACTGAGATAGAGTAGACAATGTATGAACAAACTGAGAATTTCAACAGTAATAGAAAGGGTTAAAAAGTACCAAACAGAAATCATGGAACTGAAGAACACAATAACTAAACTGAAAAACTCACTAGAGGATTCAGGTTCTACAGGAACATTAAATTAAGCAGAAGAAAAGATTAGTGAATTGAAGACAGGTCACTGGAAATTACATAGCCAGAGACACAGAAATTTAGCAAGAATGGAAAAAAGTAAAGATAATTAAAGGGAATTATGAGAAACCATCAGATGAACATATATTGTAAGAGTCTCAGAAGAAGTAGATGGAGATAAAGGAACACAAAGTTTATTCAAAGAAATAATAGTTATAAACTTCTAAGCTTTAGGGGAGAAAATAAACATCCATATCAAGTAAATCCATTATATACCAAATAGATTGGAATACAGCCATACACAAACACACACACACACACACACACACACACACAAATCCACAATGAGACAAATGGTCAAGTCAAGCAGAATTTTGAAAGCATCAGATGTAAGTTACTAGTCACCTACAAGGAAATCTTCATAAGACAATAAGTAGATTTTTTTCAGTAGAAAGATTGAAAATCTGAAGGTAATGGGATGAAAAATTCAAAATGTTGAAAGAAAAATAAATTCTGAACCAAAAATATGCCTGAGAGAATTCTCTTTTCAGGAGGTGTTTGGCACAATAGTGACGATGGGATTTAGGATGTTCATATACTGTATCAAAGTGCCTGGATTCAAGTCCTAGTTCTATTTTCAATTCTAGATTCCAGCTAATTTGCATCCTGGGAAGCTACAGATATGGCTCAAATATTTGGGTGCTTGCCACCTAAATGGAGTTCTGAGCTCCTGCATTTGGCCTAGTCTACCTCTGATTCTTGTGGGAATTTGGGATGTGAACCAGCAGATGGAGATATACTTTTAAAATAAACAAATAATTTTAGAAATTATCATTCACCATTTCAGTTCACAATTGATCATACTGATAGGACTAAGAGTCAAAGGGATCACATAAACAAGTCTAGTGTCTGCTAATATTAACTGATAGAATTAAAAAGGAGAGAACGATCCAACATGGGAAGCAAAATACACAACAGATTCATAGAATGGTAGATGTTCTAAACAGCACTCTGACCTCAGATTCAGCCCTTAAGGCATTTGGATCTGGCTAAAGAGCCCATGAGAGTATGTTAGGCATGGAAAGCCAAGACACTCTGGAAAAAAAACACAAACACACACACACACACAAACCTAAAGGAAAGAACTCTGTGAGCAAGATCCCAGTGGAAAGAACAGGCCGTCAAAGAAGGAGGTACCTTTCTCTGAAGGGAGGAGAGAACTTCCACTTAGACTACGACCTTGTCTAAATAAGATCTGAGTCGGCGAACTCAAAAGGCTTCCATAGCATTGGCAACTCATG
Organism: Oryctolagus cuniculus; assembly: GCF_964237555.1. Classification (NCBI taxonomy): domain Eukaryota; kingdom Metazoa; phylum Chordata; class Mammalia; order Lagomorpha; family Leporidae; genus Oryctolagus; species Oryctolagus cuniculus. The sequence continues at coordinate 95,159,862 of NC_091438.1, forward strand.
ACAAGAGCCTAGGGATATTACTGATACCATAAACAAGAGTGTCAATTGTTAAGTCAACAACAGGAGACAGTGTGCACTTACTCCCCATGTAGGATCTCTGTCCTTAATGTGTTGTACAATGTGAATTAATGCTATAACTAGTACTCTAACAGTACTTTACACTTTGAATTTCTGTGTGGGTGAAAACTGTTGAAATCTTTACTTAATATATACTAAATTGATCTTCTGTAAATAAAGATAATTGAAAATGAATCTTGATGTGAATGGAATGGGAGAGGGAGCAGGAGATGGGAGGGTTGTGGGTAGGTGGGAAGTTTTGGGAGGGAAAAAGCCATTATAATCCATAAACTGTACTTTGGAAATTTATATTTATTAAATAAAAGTTTAAAAATAACATAAATAAACAAATAATTTTAGAAATTATAATTCACTGTTTCTTTTTTATTTTTGAGATAACATATTCTAAATTTACATTACAATTAAAAGACTTAATAATCAGTTTCATAAATGAAAAGCAAAAAGACACTAGTTTAGTTGGAATGTAGACAACTGCTATAACCAAAAAATTATATGGATAAATGATCATTTCACTTAAAAACAGAAAATTTTAAAATAATCCCAGAACATTAAAACTATTGAAAAAAAAAAGGGAAAAGAAGAAAAGTTGAGAGGGAAAGAGGAGAATGGAGGAAGGAAGGAAAAATATCATTATGTTGTTAGAATTGTATCTATAAAACACTAACTAAATTTGAAACAACCAATTTAAATTAAAATTAGTTTAATTTTAATTTAATTTAAATTTAAAATAACCAAAAACAATAACAAAGAAAACGTTGACAATTAATCAAATCCAAAATTTCTGCTGATGAAAATAGCATGATTTTCTCTATTAAGGGTGCATCTATTTTTATTAATGTCTTACATTATCCAACTGATAAATTGTACTATAAGGTTTTGAGTGTTGAAATAAATTTGTTTGAAGGTCCAAAAGATTATTATTCAAAAACATAGGACAAACAAAATCTGTGGAAATACATTACCACTGCATGTCTTATGAAAAATACAAAAAGGAATTCTTCAAGTTGAAATGAAGATATGGTAAACAGCAACATCATAGCATACTCTATTACTATAACAGTGGTAGCTAAATCACTTTAAAGTTTAAAATAAAAGCTAAAAGACAAAGTATTAAAATAACTAAAAGTGTGCTAAAAGATATACAATAAAAATATATAAATTATGACAACAACCTGAAGTGGAAAGTAAAAATATAGAATTTTTGTGTTAGTTTGAACTTCACTTGTTATCATCTTAAAATAGACTGTTAAAACTATATTTTATGTAAGTCCCAAGGCAAGTCCTCTGCACACATACATAAATGCACACACACAAACTATAGAAGTTAAAAAGAAAAACAGGAAGGAGTCAAAGGATATCCAGATTTTAAAAAATGAACAAAACACAAAGACAACAAAGAAGGAAAAGATATATGAGTAAACCACAAGACTAAATGAAACATCTAATGAGATGAACATATTTTCCTATGAATAACTATTTTAAAGGGTAAATGGATTAGCATTTTCCAATCAAAAAACATAGAGTGACTTAATGGATGAGGAAACTAGACTTACATGCTATTAGAAATTTTTTTATTTTATTTTAAAAATTTAATTATTTAAATTTAATTTGAAAGGCAGAGGGACAAAGGAGGAGAGAGTGAGAGAAGTTGCAAGAGTGCAATATACAACAATCAATAAATGTGACATAACACGTTAGCAGAATGCAGGCTGAAATCACATGGTCATCTCAGTAGATTAGTAAAATATATCTCAGAAATTCAACATCTTTTAATAATAAAAACTTAATAAACTACAAATAAGAAAATTACCTCAAAAAATAAAAGCCATATATGAAAATCCCACAGTTAACAAACTAAGTGATTAAAAACTGAAATCTTGGCGCCGACGCTGTGGTACAGTGGGTTAACATGCTGGCCTGAGGCGCCGGCATCCCATATGGGTGCCAGTGCTAGTCCCGGCTGCTCCTCTTCTGATCCAGCTCTCTGCTATGGCCTGGGATGGCAGTAGAATTGGCCCAAGTGCTTGGGCCCCTGCACCCACGTGGGAGACCTGGAAGAAGCTACTAGCTTCGGATCAGCACAGCTCCGGCCATTGCGGCCAATTGGGGAGTGAACCATAGGATGGAAGACTTTCTCTCTCTCTGCCTCTCCTCTCTCTGTGCATAATTTTGACTTTCAAATAAATAATTAACTCTTAAAAAAATTGAAATCTTGTATTCTTTTTTTTTAAAACTTTTATTTAATAAATATAAATTTCCAATGGACAGTTTATGGAGTACAATGGCTTCCCCCCGCATAACTTCCCTCCCACCCTCACCCCTCCCATCTCCTGCTCCCTCTCCCATTCCATTCACATCAAGATTCATTTTCAATTATCTTTATTTACAGAAGATCAATTTAGTATATAGTAAGTAAAGATTTCATCAGTTTGCAGCCACACAGAACATAAAGTTTAAATCACTGTTTTAGTTCTAGTTATAGCATTAATTCACATTGGACAACATATTAGGGACAGAGATCCCGCATGAGGAGTAAGTGCACAGTGACTCCTGTTGTTGACTTAACAATTTGACACTCTCGTTTATAGTGTCAGTAATATCCCTAGGCTCTTGTCATGAGTTGCCAATGCTATGGAAGCCTTTTGAGTTCGCCGACTCAGATCTTATTTAGACAAGGTCATAGTCAAAGTGGAAATTCTCTCCTCCCTTCAGAGAAAGGTACCTCCTTCTTTGATGGCCAGTTCTTTCCCCTGGGATCTCACTCACAGAGATCTTTCATTTAGGTCTTCTTTTTTTTTTTTTTTTTTTCTTCCAGAGTGTCTTGGCTTTCCATGCCTGAAATACTCTCATGGGCTCTTTAGCCAGATCCAAATGCCTTAAGGGCTGATTCTGAGGCCAGAGTGCTGTTTAGGACATCTGCCATTCTATGAGTCTGCTGTGTATCCCACTTCCCATGTTGGATCCTTCTCTCCCTTTTTTATCCTATCAGTTAGTATTAGCAGACACTAGACTTGTTTGCATGATCCCTTTGACTCTTAGACCTATCAGTGTGATTAGTTGTGAACTGAAATTGATCACTTTGACTAGAGAGATGGCATTGGTACCTGCAACCTTGATGGGATTTTATTGGAATCCCCAAGCACAAGAAATTTGTCTTCCAAGATAAGGAGCAAGGCAAGGATACCTACCCCCCCTCTTTTTCTTTTTTTCTTTTTTTGACAGGCAGAGTGGACAGTGAGAGAGAGAGACAGAGAGAAAAGTCTTCCTTTGCCATTGGTTCACCCTCCAATGGCCTCCGTGGCTGGTGCGCTGTGGCCGGCACACCACACTGATCCGATGGCAGGAGCCAGGTACTTATCCTGGTCTCCCATGGGGTGCAGGGCCCAAGGAATTGGGCCATCCTCCACTGCACTCCCTGGCCACAGCAGAGAGCTGGCCTGGAAGAGGGGCAACCGGGACAGAATCCGGCACCCCGACCAGGACTAGAACCCGTTGTGCCGGCGCCACAAGGCAGAGGATTAGCCTAGTGAGCCGCGGCGCCGGCTGGATACCTACCCTTGCCACTTCTATTCAATATAGTATTGGGAGCCCTTGTCAGAGCAGTTAGGCAAGAAAAAGAAAGCAGGGTCTCAAATTTGTAAGGGAGAAACAAATGCAAGTGAAATAATCATAAATGTTAAAAAAATTAAAAAACAACAAAATAATCTATTAGAAATAATAATTTCTGTAAAATTGCCAAATGCCAAAGCAATATTTACATTAATAATGAAATACCTGAGGAGGAAATTATGAAAACATTCCCATTTACAATAGCACCAGAAAAATAAAATACCTAGGGAAAAACTCATGAGAAGAATTTGTGTACTGAAAATTAGAAAGCATAGATGAAAGAAATTAAACCAGGCTCAAAGAAATGGAAAGACATTCTGTGTCCATGAATTGTAAAACTTACTACAATTGCAATTTCCATTCCAGCAGCTATGGTGAATGCCTAGATTCCTTCAAAATTCATGTGTCAAAACCCTACTCACCAAATTGAGGATATTTGTAGGTGTGCCCTTTGGGACATGACATGATTACATTATGGAGATGAACACTAATGAGTAAGCTGAATACCATTATAGAAGTTCCTAGTGAGATTTTTTTTTTTTTAGTCAAAAAGTAGAAATTTATTATAAGGACATCATAGCATTTCCCAGAATCTTTTAACTCAATTACATTTGGATATCAGGAGGACTTTTCTTTCTCCTGCATTACTCTACATTATCTAGCTTTTTTTTTTTAGAAAACTTTTATTTAATAAATATAAATTTCGAAAGTACAAGTTTTGGATTATAGCGGTTTTCCCCCCGTAACTACCCTCCCACCTGCAAACTATCTCATCTCCTACTCCCTCTCCCATCCCATTCTTCCTAAGATTCATTTTTAATTATCTTTATATACAGAAGATCAACTTAGTATATACTAAGCAAAGATTTCAACAGTTTGCATCCACACAGACACACAAAGTATAAAGTACTGTTTGAATACTAGTTTTACCGTTAATTCGCATAGTACAACACATTAAGGACAAAAATCCTACATGGGGAGTATGTGCACAGTGACTCCCATTGTTGATTTAACAATTGAAATTTTTATTTATGACATCAGTAATCACCATAGGCTCTTGTCATGAGTTGCCAAGGCTATGGAAGCCTTTTGAGTTCACCGACTCCGATCTTATTTAGACAAAGTCATAGTCTAAGTGAAAGTTCTCTCTTCCCTTCAGAGAAAGGTACCTCCTTCTTTGATGGCCTGTTCTTTCCGCTGGGATCTCACTCACAGAGATCTTTCATTTAGGTCATTTTTTGCCACAGTGCCTTGGCTTTCCATACCTGGGAAACTCTGATGACATTTTAGCCAGATCCAAATGCCTTAAGGGCTGATTCAGAGGCCACAGTGCTGTTAAGGGCATTTGCCATTCTATGAGTCTGCTGTGTATCCCACTTCCCCTAGTGAGATCTTTTAACCCTTCTGCTATGGGAGGTTATGCTCAGAAGACATCTATTTCTGAAGCATTGGGCCTTCATCAGACATAAAACTTATGGTGACTTGATCTTGGACTTCTTGGCCTCTAGAATTGTGAGAAATAATTTTTGTTGTTTATAAATCATCCAGTTGATTTTTTTTTTACTGTAGCCTAAATGTACTAAGAAACTTCCCAAATCAATTTATAAGTTCAATGTAATGCTTATAAAATTGTAAATTTTTTAACTGAAAGAGAAAAGACAATTATAGCATTCATATGGAACTACAAACATCATGGATAATCAAACAAATCCTTAGGAAAAAAAAAGACAGCTGGAAAAAAAAAAGGTAACATCACATTTCTTGACTTTAAATTATATCACAAAGCTATAGTAATTAAAAAAGCATAATAATTGTGTAAAGACAATCATTTTAAAAGACCCTTTTATTGATACTTAACACAAATACAATATTCATATCTTAAGTGGAAAATTCCATTAGAGCACATATATGCACATTCATAAAACCACCCTATATCAAAACATGGAACACTTGTATTTCAGTAGCCTTTGTCATGTCCTAGCTTAATTGATACCGCCAGAAACCCAACCTCTAGCACCAAAATAAGTTTTGAAGTTTTTTTAAATTTAGAACAATGGGACACAACAGGGAGCCCAGAAATTTAACTACACATTTATGGTCAACCAATCTTTTACAGAGAAACAAAGAACATATGACAGGAAAAGTACAGACTTTTCAAAAATAATAGTGGGAAAATTAGATATCCACATGCAAAATAAAAAAAAAAACTGGATCCTTAACTTATACCGTACAGAAAATATCAGTTCCAAATGGATTAAACACTTGCAAGAACTAAAACTATAAAACTCCTAGAAGAAAACATAGGAAAAAGCTTTCATCACTTTGGGCTTGGTGCAGTGGTTGTGTGGATATGACACCAAAATGTCCAGATAACAAAAATAAAAATAAAACCAATGAGACTACAACAAATTAAAGTAGGCTTCTGCTCAGGAAAAAATATCAACAAAATGAAAAGGTAACCTATTGACTGGAAGGAAATAGTAACAAACTGTATCTGAAAAGGGGTTAATCAACATATCTAAGGAACTCCTACAAGTCATACTAAAAATAAAAACAAAAAACTAATGAAATAGAAACGAAAAGCAATTAAAATCATATTAAAACAGGCTAAGGACTCAAATACACATCTCTTAAAAGAAGACATACAAGTAAGTGGCCAGCTGGCGTATGAAAAAAAAAAATGCTGACCATCACTAATCATCCAGGAAATGCAAAGCAACCCACAGTGAAACACCACCTTTCAACCTTCATGATGGATAATACATTTAAAAAAATGTGTCGGTGAAGATGTTGAGGGAACTGTAGCTGGAAATGCAAAATGGTGCAATTACCATGGAAAGTCGTTTGGACTTTCCTCAAAATATTCAGTGCAAAACCACCATATGATACAGTAATCCTACTTCCGGATCTATATACAAAAGAATTTATGTATGGGATCTCAAAGAGATTCTAGTCCCTGTATGTCCATTGCAGCACTATTTACCATTGTTAAAATGTGAATGAATGAGTGAAGGCTGAATAAACTCAGGAGATCTTCTGTGTAACATTTTACTTAGTCATCAGCAATGTACACTTGTCAGAGAAAACTCAGAATTTATGCTGCATTTCCACTACTTTATGAAAAGAACGTTCAAAATAAAAATAGCATTGATTACAATAAAATTAATGAATGAATGCAAGTATATGCTGTGAGCTTATAGACTGACTCATTAGAGAACCTTAGATTTTCATGCCTTCTAGGCTTGAACCCATCACAAAATACCATTTGCACTTACTCCTCATGTAGGGTCTCTGTCCTTAGTGTGCTGTACATTGAGATTTAATGCTATAACTAGTACTCAAACAGTATTTTTCACTTTATGTTTCTGTGTGGGAGCAAACTGTTGAAATCTTTACTTAATGTATGCTAAACTGATCTTCTGTATATAAAGAGAATCGAAAATGAATCTTGATGTGAATGGAGGGGGAGAGGGAGTGGGAAAGGGGAGGGTTGCAGGTGGGAGGGAAGTTATGGGGGGAAGCCATTGTAATCCATAAACTGTACTTTGGAAATTTATATTCATTAAATAAAAGTTAAAAAAATACCATTTGCCAAACTCTCAGGTATTAAGGAATGAAAGTGGAGAATGAAGATCCTACTTTAGGTTACATATATTTCCTGACATATGAAAATTGAGCTCTAAAAACATTAATGTTTTTCTTCTACAATATAGCACTGAGATAATTGTCTGCTTGAGTTGTATTTGTACTTCTTAATGCCACATCTTGTGTGTATCTGGAAAAAAATAGATTTTAAATCCCTAGCGTCATCTCCTCTCTGTTCCATGAACAATCTGATTAATTAATCAATCATGCAGAAATTAATTAATTGATGAACCAAAGTATTATGTGTGTATAACATAGCAGGTGCTTTTCTCTGTTGTCATCATGTATTTAACATTGTAGTATTTACCAGGAATACAACGATGATAAAGTAAGTACCTGGCCTTGGGGCTCAAGTTAGTCAGATAAAGCTTTAATTACATAAGTTCCATAAATGTGGCAGGCAGGTCCCTGACAAAGCCATGCCCAGGTGCAAAGGGAGCATAGGGAAATGGTAGTTAACCACCCATGGGAATAGGAGGAGCAAGTTAGGAAAAGCTTCTGATCTGTTTCACCATTTTTCATTAATGGAGATTAAGTGACATGGATGATGCAATCAATCTGAGAGGAAATTCACAGGACAAAAGCAAAGGCCTTTTTTATAGGGTCCTCTGACATGATAGTTTAATAAGGCCATGAGGGTGTTAAGGCAGACCTCCAGGGATTCAACCCTATCTCTCTGCAACATATCACCACCCCCACCCCTCAATGCTCAATGTCTGGATAGAGAGAATTGGGTAAAAAGGTACTTTAATTAGGTGATCTCTAAAACGCTAGGAATAAAACACAGGCAGGAATAAATGGAATGGAAAAAAATCTCAGTTTAAAAGAAACCAAAGGAAGGGAGAAGAATTTTTATAACACCAAGATTTCAGCCTAAGGTGTCTTGATGATGATGAATAGTATCAGGAGTTAGGGAATCATGGGAAATGGCTACAATGGAAGATTTACCTCATTTTTAAAAGGATATAATTTTTAACAAGAACTGATCTTTCTCTGGGACTGTAAGTGGCAATTGCCTTCTGCTCAATGTTTTCTCATTTTCTTAGGTTCCAAATAGAATGGATATTGTCAAACATGTCCTAGTGCTACCTAAACACTCTAGATACAGAGTAAATTTAACATTGATTAGAGTGACAGTAGAATTCAGTCTCTGCACAGCTCCAGGCAAACTGTCAATTGTCAGCAAATGATTTCCAACAACCCATCAGTTATTTTTTTATGTTTCTGTAGACATGTTTTGAAAAAAAAATGACAGATTAAAAGTATGGTGGCTGCCAACCAATATTTGGCATGCTATCCTTGACCACCTAGGTGGCACACGCATCCTTGAAATATTCTTTGAAACATCACACTGTTGAGTACTTAAAATAAACCTTGTCACAGTGGTTTACAGTGCAAAGATCATATCTAGTAATACTGTTCCAGGCAGGAATAGTCAGGAAAATTCTGGACTGTGAATTCTCTTAAAACAGTTGCAAGCATCACTACACCCACTCTGTGTTGTGTGGATTATGCTGACCAGTGTGTTGTTAGATTGCTGTCCAGCCTGAATACAGAAAGAGAGAAGAAACAGGAAATGAGGTGGAATAGTGGGTGACGTCATGCAATATACAATGAGAGCACTGCTGTGTCTGAACTGTGGAACATGGAATTGGTAGAAAAAAAAGAATCAGGAAGATAACAGAAAGAAGTTGTTAGTCTAAGCAAGGGCCACCTACTACTTTGGAAGTTGAAGATGGTGAGAAGTGGTTGAATCTGAATATCTATTGATAATTGGATCTACGGGACTTGCTGAAAGATGAATGGAGGATATGCCAAAAACAACAATTAAAGATAATTTTGAAGCCGGCGCCGTGGCTCAATAGGCTAATCCTCCACCTTGCGGCGCCGGCACACCGGGTTCTAGTCCCGGTTGGGGCGCCGGATTCTGTCCCGGTTGCCCCTCTTCCAGGCCAGCTCTCTGCTATGGCCAGGGAGTGCAGTGGAGGATGGCCCAGGTGCTTGGGCCCTGCACCCCATGGGAGACCAGGAAAAGCACCTGGATCCTGGCTCCTGCCATCAGATCAGCGCGGTGCGCCGGCTGCAGCGGCGGCCATTGGAGGGTGAACCAACGGCAAAGGAAGACCTTTCTCTCTCTGTCTCTCTCTCTCACTGTCCACTCTGCCTGTCAAAAAAAAATAAAAAAAAAAAAAAGATAATTTTGGTTGGAGGGGTGGTGTGTGTGTGTGTGCTGTGGCAGAGTAGATAAAACCAACACCTGCAGTGCTGGTATTATTACCATAATACCAGTTCGAGTCCCAGCTGCTCCACTTTCAATCCAGCTCCCTGCTAATGTGCCTGGGAAAGCAGCAGAGGATGGCCCAAGTCCTTAGCCCCTGGACCCACATGGAGACCCAGAAGAGACTCCAGGTTCCTGGTTTTGGATCAGCCCAGCTCTGGCCATTGCAGCCATTTGGTGAATGAAATAGCAGATGGAAGATCTCTCTCTCTCTCTGCCTCTGCCCCTGCCTCTCTGTAACTCTGGCTTTCAAATAAATATATAAATATTTTTAAAAAGGGTAATTTGGGGCTTTTGGCTTGAGCTTCCTGGTCAGTGGTGCCATTTACTGAAATGGGAGCACTGGGAAAAATGGAAGCAAAGCCTGCGGCATAAAATCCAGAGCTTATTTTATAGCATATTAACTTTGGGGTAGATTTTTAGACATTAGAGATCTCTCATAGATTGTCGTGGTTGTATATCGGTAACTAACAAAAGGGTCAGACTTAGCGATGTAGATTTGGAAATCCTAAAGATAGATCAAAGAGGTTAGGGCTTAATAAATGTATGACTCCTGTAGGGTCAGTGGAGGACTGGATTGGGAGGACCAGTAAAACGGAGTAAGAAGAAAGACATCCTGCCCTACACCTAAGAAATACATCGAGGGGAGATAGAGAGGGAAAGTCCACTCTTGGGAGAGTTGCAAAGAAAGTGACATCTTCAGCAGGAAATTGTGGTTCCAGTGACAGCATCAGAATCTTCCAGGGAATTTGTTAACATAGATTTCTGTACTCCCTCCTTGCAGTATTGGACTTAGTAGGCCTGGGGTATGGCCTGACAATTTGCATTGTCCCAGTGTGCAGACCATGCTCTGAGAACCACTGACTTTGAGTCTGAAGCTTCAAAGAAGCTAAGGGTATCAGGAAAGGCTGCTGGTAGGGGTGGCTGCTAAAGACTCACGTGGGAATTTTGGGAGAACAGCAAGGGATATGGTTCCCATGATGCCCGAGGACACCAGAGGTATAAGGTATCCTAGGCTGAGTTCTTGCCATCCCTGGAATGAAAATGATGGGGAAAAACCTTTTGGTTTGGGTCAGCACGCATCTAATTATTTTTCTTACTTGGACTGTTATGCTGGTCAGCAGCACAGTCTAGGGGCTCCATGGAGGCAATTTTCTGTCCCAGCAGGAATGAGAGATGTGACGGTCAGGCCACTGGCCACTCTCTGCAAAGAGGGCCTGACTCCACATGAAGGCAAAACTTGCTGTAGGGTATCAAGCAGCTGAGGTCACATGGCTCGAGATATTGGGTCATTTGAGACTTGGAGAGGTTTCAAAATAAGCTGGGCATCTGGCACAGCAGTTAGGATATCCCTTTAGAAGCCTATGTCCAATGCCAGTGTGCCCGAGTTTGAGTCCTGGTTCTGCTTCCAATTCTAGCTGTATGCTAATGTGCACCCCAGGAGGCAACAGGTGTTGGCCCAGGTAGTTGGGTCTCTGCCTTCCACATGGGAGACCTGAATTGAACGCCAGGCTCCTGGGCTTCATCCTGGCCCAAATCCAGGTGTTGTGAGCATCTGGGAAGTGAGCCAGCAGATGGGATGGGTCTCTCTGCCTTTAAAAAAAAAACAGCTAGATCAAAAGGCCTGGAACCCTTTTTCTGCATGATGACCAAAATAGGGGCTATTATGGCAGGACAGGCTTTTCCCATTAGTGTCTCCAAATCCTGGAAGTGCAGAGATAAGGGGAACTTCATTAATCATGCCTTTTTCTATTGCCAATCACTTGGAGCAACTATTTTCAGGCAAAACTGGATCCAGGTGCTGAAACCCTGTCATTCAAACTCTCTTGCTCATACTTTCTTCCCCAAGGATTGAAGCTGTGTTTGCTTCGTTTCCAGGAAGGATCTCTCTTTCTGGCAGTGATCAACAGCACCAACTTTGTACCCTACCACTTAGAGAACTCGGTGGAAGAAATCTTCCCTTTTCCATTAGCCTCACATCAATTGGGAAGACCAATACATGAACCAAAAAATGGTAGCCAGTGGTACAGGTGCTCTGATTTGGCCTGGCTTACGCTATGAACTCTGGACAGGAGAGGATCCTCTATCAGCTCCACTTGAACCACATGGATGGAAAACAGAGGGAATTTGTTTCCTAAAATAAAGTTGTATATTATGATACAAATGCAATAACATTTTTTGTTCATAACTCTGGTGTTTTACATACACGATCTCATTTAAGTTTCACGACGCTTGATGGGCGTAGAGCTATTATTATCCCAAATTTTGCTTGAGTACTGAAAACTTAGGTCATTCCTTAAGCTTAAAGGGCTTGTGAGTGGGCAATAAGCAAGGATAAAGTGTGCATGGGAGAGTGAGAGTTCTGATACAGGAGCCCAGTAAGAGCTGTCTGGACGTAGATGAAAAGAGTGAGGCCAACGGTGGGCAGGGCAGTAGCAGGTGTACCTGGGGGAAGGCCCATTCTTAGTGCAGGGGTGGACAGTGTAGACAGCCACTCAGCAGTGCCAGGAAAGGAAGCAGTTCAGGGTGGGCAGAGAGTGTCAAAAATGCAGCACTTTCAAACTCAGAAAACTTCAAATAAGCAACGATGGACTTAATGAGGCTTCACTGTGCTAAGCTGCTCTTGTCATGATCACTTACACCATCTGCAAACGTATTTAAGCTGAGGTAGCACAAATGTTGACGGTGAGAGAACTTGAGTCATGTGCCATATTGATACTCCATTGACATGTTTTGGGGAGCAATCATACATTTCCCATCTGTTTTTCAATTTCACTTCATGAAATCTGGATTCTTTTGCTTACAGATATACCCCTTTCCCCCTATAGGGCAGAATTGTGCAGAATTATACTGAACTTGAGTAGAAAAAAAATGTGATTATTATTCCAACTTTAGCTGTAAGACTTTTCATGTTGTAATCCCACACAACACTTTGAAGTAAGATTATGGAATAAGAAATTGATTGGAAACTTCTTGTAGTTGTGAAGCGCATGGAACCATGCATGTTTCTTTTGTTCATATCCAAAAGGAAACCATTTGGTGACAAAATCACCATGGTCATGGTGTGTTGTGTATGATTAGGCTGATGTGGTGGAACTCCTCCTCTGCTCTGTGTAGGTTTTCCTCTCCTTGTTTGCCTTCAATTGATCATAACAGTTACCATAAGACGCACTTCACTTTAATAAAAATGAACCAGAAAGACTATGTTTATGCATTCCAACATAGCTTGCATAAACAACCATTGATCTGGAAACAGGCTGTGCCTTAGCCTACTAATGCTTAACTTCATCTTTCCCAGTCAATTTTCAGAGGCTGTTACTGTTGCCTACAAAAGAAGTGCCCTAGCAGAAAGACAGGGTAGTGGAAAAACTAGAAAGTCTCTCCAGGGTCAACAATTCATAATCAGGAAAATTGCAGAGGCCCATGTATGTTCACTGAATAGTTAACTGAATAGTTAAAAACCCGTGCTTTTCTCCCCTTTATATCATAGGCATCAGGCTTGCTGACTGTCATCGTTAAATTCAATTTCTTCAGTATAGCTGATAATTGTAGTATCGAACAATTGATTTCGCATAACCACATAACCAAAGCTGCTTTGGCTATCATTACTGTGAAAGGAAAAATGACAGTGGTTGTGGCTGAATGCTGTGTACCCCTAAAGAATTGTTAAGGAAAATTATACTCAAAGGCATCTAATTCTTTCCGGATGGGCTGTTTTGCCAGCTCCTCATTGTGATGTGAGAAGACAACCTGGAAGTGACAGCAAAATGACACCACACCATGGCTACCTTTACTTTTATTCTGCAGTTTCCATCCTCTTCAAACCACAAAGTTTATGGATTAATGAGGTCATTTTGCCAAGGACACAGACCTCAGAGTGGTTCCAAGAAACGGACATCAAGTTGTGTGCTCTGCCTCTTATTTTAATGGGAACAATAAAGCCTGCAATATTCTATTCTACTCAATAGAGATTTATCAAGTGCCCAGCACATATCTCCAGCTCTGTGTTTGTGGCTGCAAGTCCTGTGATTTCTGTACACCTTGTCTCCATTTGTGTTTGAAAACGCCACGGGGATGTTTCCTGGGGAAAGCATTTCACTGCCAGCTAGATTTCTGCTTGACTCCATGGCTGTCATAGTGTGTTATTGTGTCAACTAAGCACTTACAAAAACCACAGACCGAGCGGAGCACCATAGCTGTTGATATTCCAGGTGCCTTGCCCTCAAGTAGGGAGATGCTACTGAGCTAAGTGGACTTCACACTGCTGGGGAGACTCAGAAAAATATTGGGGAGTAAGATTTGGCCTATTAATCCTATGCAAAAAAATGATAATTGAAGATAAAGAACAGGAAAATGTGATAAAAAACACAATAGGCTGATGTCAGTGATGGAGCTGGGAAAGGCTTTTTGTTTAGGCAGAGTGAGCCTCCTTCAAAAAACAACACTAACAGTGAGTCGAGCAAACCAGCCATAGGAAGAGCATTCCTGTTCATGAAGAAGAGACCAGTAAATGCAGAGCTGTAAAGAGGAAGCCAGCTTAATGGGCTGAGGGGACTTGATGAGCTAGAAGACCCTCTAGCTGGAGCAGAAATGGAACAGAAAGACCAGGAGGGAGAGACCGACAAAGGAACAGCTATTTTCAACACAGTATTTCTATATGAAAACCAAGCCATTGGAGGATGGATTCTTTTACTTCTTTTGAAAGATTTGTTTGTTTATTTGAAAGGCAGAATTACAGAAAGGGAGAGACAAAGAGAGATTGACCATCTGTTGGATCACTCCCAAAATGGTCTCAATGGCTGGGGCTGGGCCAGGCTGAAGCCAGGAGCCAGGAGCTTCTGGATCTCCCACGTGGGTGCAGAGACTCAAGCACTTGGGCCATCTCCCACTGCCTTCCCAGGTGCATTAGTAGGGAGTTGGATTGGAAGTGGAACAGTCAGCAGTTGAACTGCATCCTAAGGGATGCCAGTATCCAGGCAGAGGCTTAACCCACTGTGCCACAATGCCAGTTCATTGGAGGATTCTATACAGGGAAATAATAACAATCAGTTTATATTAAAACAAAAAAGAAAAACTTCTCACTATTATGTAAGAATGATTGGGGTGGGAAGAATGTGACTAGGAATGCTACTGAGGAGTTTATTAAAGTGATCCTTGAGAAAGATGGTAACAATTTGAACAAGGGAGTCCAAACCATTATCCTAGAAAAAGTGTATTTACATTATCAGTATTTATATCATCCAGGGGTATTCACTTATTGCCATGGTAACTAATGTATGGGCAAAATTTAGCAATAGTCTCTTTGGAATATAACCCATATGAACTTTTGGATTTTTTAATCAGGGGTGTGAAAACTCTATTAGCCACTAGCAAGACTGAAGCTGGACAGAGAGAGAAAATGAAAAAAGACATTGCGTGCAGAAAATAGGAAGAGTGAGAAAAAAAGGACTGGCCAAGGGGAGAGACTAGAAATAGATATTCAGGTGGTTGTGGTGAGTGGTGATGCCTTTAAAAACTTCCACTCACTTGGCACTGGTGACAAAAATCATCTACCTCCTCCAGCATTGTGTCATCAGTAGAAATTAGCTAACTGTTGGAAATTTAAAAAGAGGTTGGAGTCCCATAAATTGTTCACAGTTACAAGGGCTCTATTGTCTGAACTATGGTGGAATCTTATTAAAATATGAAAATAAGCAGCACAGTCTCAGGCAGGAGCAGTTACACAGAGCAACAAGATGTCATCTCCAAATCACTTCCCTAATAATTACACATGAAGGGCTTGGTCTGCACCTCTTGCATGCACTTAACTTTCAAATGAAGCCAATTATAAATAGAGAATCTGACTGTCATGCCTTCTCCTGTTTTTTTTTTTTTTTTTCGCATCCTTACTTCTAATCACACCCTTTTTCTGTCTGCATACGTTGTTAGCTAGTATCCCTCTCCCAGTGGCCCAAGAGCAAGGTGAGCAGGGTGAGGAGAAGAGTGGGAACAATTTAGAACTAAGTGGCTTACTTTCACTCAGACAAATGTCTCCTAGGTAGGCAGTGTGTGGAAATCTTCTTTTGCCTGAAATACCTGGACAGAAATTGGGAAAACCCTATATTCATGGAATAATTGCTTAGAGTAAGAGATGGCAGGAACTGTGGAATGAGAGACGTGATTTGAATCCTGTATCTGACAACTTCTCTGTGACTTTGTCAATTTACGTAAATTCTCTTGGTGCCTCAGTATTGATATCTACAACATACAGGTGGGGTTACCTGTCTTGCAGAAATGTGGGGAGGAGGAGATATAATCATTGCAAAAAGTGCCTTGTACCCAGCAAGGGTTCATTTTCTCCTTTGCATTTCTTTATATGGATCAATCCATAGAATCAGGCGAACACACCTTCTCTTTAGCCTACCTCTTCTAAAGGGACACATCTATGTGTTTAGAAACCAAAAGAATTTGTAGCTTCTCCCTCACTTGTCACCTGTCCCTTTGTCCACTAAATCCTGCCGCCGCTCTCTGGTGGTTGAAGCGTTGAGATTTCAACCTGTCAACTCATTGAGCCATTTTGGATCTGTAAAACCTGGTTAAGGGCCATGGAGTATGTAAATAATGACACCTCTTAAAATATTTTTAATCTTTCATTTTGATGGATGCTTTGGTGTTTCACATTTGTCCTTTGAGAAAGGAGAAGAAAACTAATAGCTCCTCCTGGTGACAGGTAATTACACACCAAGGGCTATGTTAGCACCAAGCAGTGTACTGAGATGTCGTGCCAAAGAACAGAGCTGTTCAAAGACGCACTCCCCTTCCTGATGGTGCTCAGAGTAGGTCGGTGAATTTTTAATCGCAAGGAACACTGAATCATCAGAGAACGGAGAGCTGTTGTTGACTCAACAGTTTTAGAATTGTCTAGTAGTCAAGAAGAGACACCTCAACCTCAGTACCAGATTGCTGCAGACCTTTGGTTAATTTCCAGAGTTCTGAGGAAGTTGATTCTAGAAGCGTTGTTTGTTTGTTGTTGTTGCTGCTGCTGTTGTTTCCATGAGTTGGTGGAACTTGGATTTCTTTACACTGACATTTTTGCTGATATAATTCCTCTGATTGATTTTTCTCCTATTAAAGGAGTGTATTTTCCTGATTCTTTGTATGCCTAATACTCCTTAAATAGAGATAGACATTTTGAATATTATAGTGTAGGTGTTGGATTTTGCTGTGTTCTTTTAAATATAATTGGGCTTTGTTCTGGGGATTAAACTACTTGGAATAGGTTTGAGTCTTTTGAGGCTTACCTATGAATTTTGTGAACTGGGTCCAGAGCAGTTTTTAATCAGGGCTAATTTGGCCCCACTACTACTGTTACACCCTTTGTGGACTCCATCCATGTTCTGTGTACCGGTGATTCGTCTACTGTGGATGCTTGGAATGCAAACTATTCCCAGCCCTGTGGGAGCTCCGCCGGGGACTTTTCCGTCTACTCCTCTTTCCATCGCTTATTTTCCAGATATGGAAGCTTTCTTTGAGCACATTAGCACTCAGACGAAGATTTGAGGAGTCCCTCTGCAGATTTCTCCAGCTGTGTCTTTGTGTAATCTTCTTCACTCTTCTGTTTTACCCCACAAATTCTTACCATTTTGCATCTCTAAAATATGAAATATGTCTCCTCAGCATAACAACACTGCTGAGAAATGTGGCTTCTCTCTCCCTGCACTGAAGCCTGGAAACTCACCCCATGCAGTAAACTGAGAAAACTGTGGGCAACCTCTTGTTCAGCTGTTTTTGCTTTTTTCTGATCAGTCATCACTGTTGTGTGCTGTCTACAGTCCAATGACTGAAAACCAAAGGGGCATGTATTTTCTCTGGTTTCCCATTTGTTTAAGGTGAGATTACCTTTCCAGCCCTGATACTTCCATCAGGGCCAGAATCAGAACCTTCAAAGCACTTTGATTAACATGGATGTAGATGGCTTTTTGTTTTATTGATACTTTGGCTGACATTTTTTAGATCACCTTAACCATTCCTTTTGCTTAGATTTATTTTTATTCTGCTGGAAGAAGTGATTCTTTGATGACATGCTTTCCAAATATTTTCATGTGTAAAACTATCCCACCCTTCATTCATTCATTGACTTAGCAAACAAATCTATATTCAAAATAGTCATGCCCTAAAGATATTGCTTGATTGTTTTCCAGAATCTAGTGTTTCATAAAAGATTTCTAATAGAAATTTTTGATAATATATTAGATTTCTAATAGTAATTTATTCCTTAGAAGCACTTATAGTTTTATGTTTTTCTTGGAATTCAGAAATAAGTCTGTACTATGAATCAAAACTCAATTGCTTTGATGGAAGGAGGATGCAGGAATATATTTTTTAAATCTAGTCTTCAACTATGAAAAATAATCACCCCTTCCCCAGTCATACCTAAGCTGTCTCTGATACCTCAGGCCTGTTTGTGTCCACCTTATTGCTTTGAACTTCCTTATCTAGTATGAAAATAGTTCTTCTCTAATTTTGTAGGATATTCAGCCCTGGGAAATAGGGATGTTACTTCTTTTGTTAATAATCATTTTTTTCTCTACTTAGATACAAATAGAATGCTTTATTTTCCTTGCAAAGAATTGAAGAGTTGTCAGAAAGTTATCCACTATAACATATAGGTTTTCACAGCTTAGAATAAAAATGCTCTAGAATGCGGTATCAACTTGACATTTGGGTTTAAAAGAAAAATACTTTAGGTGGAGACTCAAGTTACAATGTAGAGATGACATATACTTACTGGTAAACATTACAGCCTGTAACAATTAACTTGAGGTTTAAATAGGCATGAAAGAATGATATTAGAGAGTGAAAATGTGTCAAAGGAAACATTACAATGCCCATTTTCATTTTGTAAATTGTTCTTAAATTATGTAGTGTCATCAGAACTGAAGTCAGCCTATGGAAGGCCACAGCTGTTGATTAAAAGTAGTTAAAGGAATGTTGCCTGTGAGTATTTTTTTTTAACATAGTGTGTCTGTAGTTAAACAGCAGAAGGAGTGACTATTCACTTACCAAATATTCAGCAAATAAAAAGGGAAAAAGGAAGGAAATAATCTTAGCTAGATGCTTTTGATAAGAATATGGTATCAAAAGTATAGGTTTCAAGACATTCCACTGAGTGTCTTCTGACAGATGTTTGATCTGTCATATAGATGATGGGAAGAGAATAAGTCATCTTTGGGTTTTAATACTATATACAAAGAAGCATTTCCTTAAATTCTTTCATCAACAATGTTAATTACTGCTCATCTTGTTCATCTCTGTGGCTATAGCATAACTATTTTCAGTGCCATGTGCCTTTAGGACAGAAAATACTTGTTAGGAATTTTTTTTTCCAAACTTTAAAGAAGTTGCAGAGTACAACAGAACACTCTGGAAGGGGAGAAAACACAAAAGGAGGTTGAAAGAGAAATAAATATGAAGTGATACACTGTTAGGGATTAACCTTAAAAATCAGGATGTAATTGTTCCAAATGTCTAGTAAGTGATACCCTGTTAGGAATTAGCTCTAAAAGCATGATATAGTTGTTCCAAATGTCTAGTGTCTATTTCATTGCCTTCTGTAAGCTTCCACCAGTTGATGTGTATTCAGGGTGGCCCCAGGGAATAGTAGGTGGATGCTACAGAATGCTAGTGGGTGGGGTTACCACTGCAATAAAGAAGTGGAGGCTTGGGCTTAATCAACGCATCATTGTTCTGACAGGAGAGTGCTTCTGCTTAAAAATGCGGATAGCTAGAGAGTTAGCTTCCTACAGCCCCTGCCTATATTAAAAGACTGATGGAAAAGGAGAGTTTCTTTGAAAGGATATTTTACAAGACATGCTTAAAGTGGTGTAGCGAGCTGGTGAAAGTCCGAGACGTAGGTAGAAAATCATGTATGCTATGTAAGGAAGTTCATTTGGAAGTGAAGATCTTAAAAAATACATTGAAGTGGGAGAGATGTTTGTGTTGTGGTTAAGATGCTGCTTGGAACACCTACATCCCATACTGGAATGCCTGGGTTTGATTCCCAGCTCCTTTGCTTCCCGTCCCTGCCAGGCATGCAGGAGACCTGAACTGAGTTCCCATCTTCTAGCTTTGACCTGGCACATCCTGGCTGTTTCTGGCACTGGGGGAGAGAATCAATAGATGAGAGATCTCTGTCTGTCTCTCAACTAAATATATAAAAAAATAAAAATTTATATTTAAGACACTATTGAGATATTCTTAGGAAAGTTGGGAACCCTGTGCACTATTCATAATAAATGCTTCTTTGCGGTAAGAATGAGCTCTAGTTGCAGAAGGAAGACCATTTGGTGGAGAAGGAAGGATCGCATGATCACAGTTTTGCCAAATCTGAACTATTGTGGTATCAATCTCATTGGTGAAGAACCTGTGAACAAGCTAGATTCAGGAAGTTTTAGTTTTTCAAACAAGGAGAAAAATAAAGAGTCAAGAACTTCCACCTTGGGAGAAAGAACTTAGGACAGCAGAAATGATTAATCCTGCAAATGCCACATGAATGCATTTAAATGGGCACTTTTGTACATTGCTGGTGACAATTGTAGACTAATATGATCCTCTTGAAAGCAATATGACAACATAAAGCAAGAACTGTGGAGATGGTAATAGCCCTTAACCCAGGAATCACACCTTGGGGAATAGATCCTGAGGAAATAATTCCACAGAAGGCAAAAACCTATATGCAAGAAAATATTCACTGTAGCAGCTTTATAATAGCAGCTACGAAAAAGTCTTTGAGAAACAACATATGTATAAAATAGTTGTGAAATTATTTGGTAAATTATGGGATATTAAGTCTATAGAATATTTTTCAGCCATTAAAATTACAATTATATAGACAATGAAAAACAGAGAAATTTTTACATTATAATGTTATTAAAAGTAAACAGTAGAATTAAAAGAATATGCACATTATGATTACATCTGTTTAAAAAATCTTCACATAAAGGAAACAAATGTGTAAAACTGAACCATAGTTACGTATGGAGGAATGTTGGCAATTTCTCCTTTGAAAATTATGTTTAGGCCGGCGCCATGGCTCACTTGGCTAATCCTCCGCCTGCGTCGCCTGTACCCTGGTTTCTAGTCCTGGTTGGGGCACTGGGTACTAGTCCTGGTTGCCCCTCTTCCAGTCCAGCTCTCTGCTGTGCCCCAGGAGTGCAGTGGAGGATGGCACAAGTGCTTGAACCCCTGCACCGGCATGGCTTCGGATTGGCACAGCACCAGCCATAGCGGCCATTAGGGGAGTGAACCAACGGAAGGAAGACCTTTCTCTCTGTCTCTCTCTCTCACTGTCTATAATTCTACCTGTCAAATTAAAAAAAGAAAGAAAGAAAATTATGTTTAATAAGTGATTAATATATTTTAATAAAATGCAATAGAAGCATATTGGTCAAGGAGAGTAAAAATAGTAAACAGTGAGATAAAGAGAATGTATATGGGTATACTATGTAACGACTGTAGAATTTTTTTTTTTTTTTTGGCAGGCAGAGTGGACAGTGAGAGAGAGAGAGACAGAGAGAAAGGTCTTCCTTTTGCCGTTGGTTCACCCTCCAATGGCCACCGTGGTCGACACGCTGCGGCCGGCGCACCGCGCTGATCCGAAGGCAGGATTCAGGTGCTTCTCCTGGTCTCCCATGGGGTGCAGGGCCCAAGCACTTGGACCATCCTCCACTGCACTCCCTGGCCACAGCAGAGAGCTGGACTGGAAGAGGAGCAACCGGGACAGAATCCGGCGCCCCGACTGGGACTAGAACCCGGTGTGCCAGTGCCGTAGGCGGAGAATTAACCTATTGAGCCACGGCACCGGCCATGACTGTGGAATTTCTATTGCATTTGTTTAAAGGGTAAAATCACCATAAGTATGTATATATAAGTTACCTTTTATAATAAAAATGATTACATGGGTTATGTGAACCAGTGGGCTTGTTCTGCCCTTTAGCATAAAGAACACAAGTTTCTTCCCATCACCATCAATTACAGAGACTGAGAGAATGCAGAATCAATGAAACCATTAATTTACTGAAGAGAACAGATTGGCTGAGTTCTGATTCCCTGTCCTGAGACAGAGACTAACATCTATTCCTACCAAACTTATTCTTACGGGTTTAATATGTACAACTGAATATGTGACTTGCCTTTTTCCTTGTGTTTGAACATGTCTTTGTTTTTTTTTTTTTAACTTTTATTTAATAAGTATAAATTTCCAAAGTACAGCATTTGGATTCCAGTGTGTTTTTCCCTCCCATAACTTCCTTCCCACCTGCAACCCTCTCATCTCCCATTCCCTCTCCCATGCCATTCACATCAAGATTCATTTTCAATTATCTTTACATACAGAAGATCAATTTAGTATATATTAAGTAAAGATTTCAACAGTTTGCACCTACACAGAAACACAAAGTGTAAAGTACTGTTTGAGTATCAGTTATAGCATTAATTCACATGGTACAACACATTAAGGACAGAGATCCCACATGAGGAGTAACTGCACAGTGACTCCTGTTGTTGACTTAACAATTTGACACTCTTTTTGATGGTGTCACTAATCACCCAAGTCTCTTGGCATGAGCTGCCAAGGCTTTGGAAGCATTTTGAGTTCGCCAGCTCTGATCTTATTTAGACAAGGCCATAATCAAAGTGGAAGTTCTCTCCTCCCTTTAGAGATTGGTACCTCCTTCTTTGATGGCCCGTTTTTTCCACTGGGATCTCACTCACTCACAGAGATTTTCATTTAGGTACTTTTCTTTCTTTCTTTCTTTCTTTCTTTCTTTCTTTCTTTCTTTCTTTCTTTCTTTTTTTTTTTTTTTTTTTTTGCCTGTGTTTTGGCTTTCCATGCCTGAAATACTCTCATGGGCTCTTCAGCCAGATCCGAATGACTTAAGGGCTGATTCTGAGGCCAGAGTGCTGTTTTGGACATCTGCTATTCTATGAGTCTGCTGTGTATCCCGCTTCCCATGTTGGGTCATTCTTTCCTTTTTAATGCTATCAGCTAGTATTTGCAGACACTAGTCTTATTTATGTGATCCCTTTGACTCTTAATCCTATCATTATGATCAGTTGTGAACTGAAATTGATCACTGGGACTAGTGAGATGGTAAATGCCACCTTGATGGGATTGAATTGGAATCCCCTGGTATGTTTCTAACTCTACCATTTGGGGCAATTCAGATTGAGCATGTCCCAAATTGTACATCTCTTCCCTCTCTTATTCCCCCTCTTATATTTAACAGGGATCACTTTTCAGTTAAATTTCAACACCTAAGAATAATTGTGTGTTAATTAAAGAGTTCAACCAATAGTATTAAGTAGAACAAAAAAAAAAATACTAGAAGGGATAAAGTATTAAGTTGTTCATCAACATTCAGGACAAGGGCTGATCAAGTCACTGTTTCTCATAGTGTCCATTTCACTTCAACAGGTTTCCTTGTCTGAACATGTCTTTGTGTATATGCTTTTACTGTTAAAAAATATGGGGTTTTGTACATATAGAAAAATGCAGGGAATATATAAGCATAATTTTCAATAATTATGACACAAATACTTACATAATCACCTTCTAGACTAGAAACTGGAAAATATCAGTACCTTAATCACAATTTTAGAAGCTCTTAATCACAGTTCCTTCTGTCAATCATTAGCAGTGACCCTAATCAGGAAGCACTGCCCTTGATTTTCTTGGGTAATCATTTCCCAGTTTTATGTGTATGGTTTCTTTTTGTTTTTTAGGACCCTGATGCACAGAATTGCCTTAATCATAATTCTTGGTTCATGGCATTCTGTCATAATTGGTCTACACATAGTCCTCTATTTCCTTTCATTTCACAATGATGTATTTATGAAATCATTGCCTAACCCAAGAAATAGGTCACTATCACAAGCATACAGCTTTTTCTGTGTGCTCCTCACCTATCCCATTCCACCATCTCCTATGCAGAGGCACCAGCATCCTGAACTGTATATCAGTTTTTCCTTTTTAGATGTGGTTTTACCAACTATGTGTATATCGTTAGAAAATATGTGTTTAATTTCATCTGATTTTGAATTCACATGGATGAAATTCTATCATGCATATTCCTTAGTAATTTGATTCTTTCACTAAAATTATTGTGTTTGTAGGATTCACCACTATTGATGTGTATTTCTACAGTTTGTTTTCAATTCTGAGTAGCATTTGATTATATGAATATACAACCATTTATTTAGTCAATTTCATGTTGATTGGCATTTGTTTTCTAGTTTGTAGAGTTTGAACGTTGCTTTTATGAATAATTTTGAACATGTCTTGAGATGCACACACACACAGAAGTTTCCCTGGGTTACATTCTGGAGGTATACCAGATGTACACTTTAGCTGAGTTTTAAAATCAATTTTCAACTAAAGTTGAGAATAAACATAAATGTCATCATAATAGAATAAATTCTGCCATATAAGAGTATTCTGAAATTTTATATAAAGTTTCATACCATAATTTTACTGTTAAAATGTTTAGTCTTATACATTTGAAAATGTAAATATTTGAAATGAAACACTAATTTCTCAGTGTTGTTGACTACTCTCAGTTTTGTTGAGACACTGTGTTCACATATGGCCTTTTTGCAATAGACATGTTGAATTAGAGTATACTGAGAAACACGATACCATTTTAACCCCTGTGTCAGTAAAGCATTCTGTTATGGGAATTTTGGCACCAATTGTTATTACATTTTTCTTTCTTTCTCTCTTGTTTTTAAAATTAATTAATTTTGGAAACAGAGACAGAGCCTTCATCTGCTGGTTTACTCCAAAATGCCTGTAACAGAAGAGGCTATGCCAGGCCAAAGGTGGGAGACTGAAGCAAGGAACTGAATCCAGGTCTCCCACATGAGTTGCACAGACCCAACTATTTGAGCTCTCATCTGTTTCCTCCAAGTGTCTGCATTAACAGAAGCTTGAATTGGAAGCAGAGCCAGGAATCAAACCCAGATATTCAGTACAGGATGTGGGCATTCAACCAGAGGCTTAACTGCTAGATCAAATGCCCACCCCCTAATTTTCTTTCTAATGGTAAAGGACTATTATAAAGACATAGCCCACTCTCCATTTATGGACTTGCAAACTTGATCTATAGTGATAACACAAGTTCACTGAAACAAAGTGGAGTTTTGGATACTCGTTGAATAAGACTATGTCTATTTTCAAAGTAATATTTAAGGGGCTGGTGGTGTAGCATGGCAGGTTAAATTGCCACCTGCAATGCCAGCAGCACATAAGGGCAGCAGTTTGTGCCCCAGCCGCTCCACTTCCAATCCAGTTCCATGCTGATGACCTGAGAGAAGAGACAGAGGACGGTCCAACTGTTTAATCCCCTGTCACCCATGTGACAGGGCATTTCGGCTGGCTCAGCCTTGGCCATTGTGGCCAACTTGGAACTAAGCCAGTGGATGGATGATCCTTCTCCTTCTGACTCTCTCTCTCTTTCTGTAATTCTTTCAGGTAAATAAGTCTTTTCAAAAAATAGACTTAAGACTAATATTCTTAGTTATTTTTAACATTTCTAGTATTTCTGGTTTTAATTTTTCATACATGCATAAAATGAGAATGAACTTGTCTTTAAATCTTGGATTTAGAAATAAAGCAATGTAACAATGTGATTTGCTTTCAAGATAAAAACTAAAGTCATACAGAAATTTCCATCTGTAACTCAGCTTTCACTGCATGCACAATAATTTTATTCGTCCCGAGAGAATTAACAATTTTTCTTATTTTTTCACCACGTGTCAGGTAAGTAATACTAGCATTCTAAAGGCACATGAGTTTGTTGCTTCTGCAGTGGCTTCCAGGAAATAAATTATTTCATTGCATACTAGTCCATCTTGCTTTATTGATATTGTTCACTGCATTGAACATTAAAGTATTGAAGTTTTTTTGTTATTCCTTTTATTAACATAGAATAGCCACTTTTCTGATATTAAAAAAAAAATCTTACATCCATACAATACCAGACTGCTCCCAAATCCCTCATGTGTCATGGAGATTGACTTTGGCAGGAGAGAAATAAAAGAAGAGATTCAACATCATTCTATTTATGACCAGCAATTTTTCAGTTTTACTATTGAAGACTGAACACACAACTGAAGGAGGTGAATGCAGTGTCAGATGCATGTAATTTTTAAATCTCTTGTAATCCTTGCCATATAATTTTGTCACTAATGAGAGTTGCATCTCATTTAGGTTTGCTGATTTTTAACGGAGTTAAGTAATATGATTGGTAAATTTTATCCAATGGATATTTATAAGGGTACTTCAAAACAGTCATAGAAAAATGGAATTGAAATATAAGTTTACTTTGGTACAAACATTTTGAAATCCAGCTATCATCTTTTCATAATATGTTATGAAACATTTTATTATTTTATGAACTTTTTGAAAACCCCTCATATTACAAGAGAAACTTTGTTTTAAATAAACAAAATTTGAACATTTTCTGATTCAAAAAACAAATATCAACAGATATTTAAGAACCAAAATCAAACAGATACATATTCTGACCCCAATAAAATTAACCTAGAAATCAAAAATTTTAAATTGCATATTCATAAATTTAAAAACATTTACTTCTGTACACAACTTATGGATAAAAATATAAATCACACTGGAAGTCAGAAAATATTTTGACCTGATAATTATTAACATGCTACATAGCAAATATTATAATATTTCACAAAACTTTTTGAGTGAAATTTTAACACTAAACTTAAAAATGCTGACATTTGGAAAATAGGAAAACTAGAAAAAATCAATAAGCTAACCATCCAAATAAGAATCAGAACAACATATATATATATATCCAAACATATATATCCAAAGAATTAATATATATATATATAATCTCCAAACATATATATCCAAAGAATTAAAAAATGAAATACAAATATAGAAACAGAAATAAATGTATACAATTAAAATGTATAAATAGAGGGTTAAAAAGACAAAAGTTATTTGAAAAGACATATAATTGCCAAATTTATGAGTGAGACAGAAGGAGCAAAAAAGAAATTACCAAACTATAGTAAAAATGTGAAAGAGGACATAAATGTAGAAGCTGCAGACATGAAAAAGATAAAAATGATTTTTTTTAATTTTCTCTGTATTAATACTATACATTTTGGGTTTTTTATTTTTTTATTTTTTATTTTTTTAACTTTTATTTAATGAATATAAATTTCCAAAGTACAGCTTATGGATTACAATGACTTCCCCCCCCAGTAACGTCCCTCCCACCCGCAACCCTCCCCTTTCCCACTCCCTCTCCCCTTCCATTCACATCAAGATTCATTTTCGCTTATTATTAATTTATAGGCAATTTCTATTTATAGGCAATTTCTTGGAAGTAAATTTTTTAAAATTTTTAATCAGATAAGTTATGTCCTATTAGTAATATAAGGTACAATATTATGCAATGTAAAATATAAATATAATATAAAACACTCTAGGAAAGTATAACTCAAAAAATCTGATGCAGAAGAAATGGGCCACCTGAATTATAAACATCAAAGGGGTTTACAGTATGAACTACAAGCACTGAAAGAGCCGTACACGTAGTTGGAATTATTCCCACAACGCACATTCAAGTGCCACATGACTCCACTGACAAGTTTCACCAAGCATTTAAGGAAAAGGCTCTTTTAATCAGAAACTATTCAAGAGATATGAAGAAAAATGAATGCTCTCAAACTCACTTTATTGCCGAGCTTAATCTTGATACTGAGAACTGAATAGAAATCACCAAGAAAGGAAGACAAGACATTTGTAAATGTAAATGCAAAAAATCTAAACAAAATATTAATGAATTGAATCCAGAAATACGTAAGGGTAATATATCACAGCCACTTTGGATTTAATTCAAGAATTTATAATTGATTTAATGCTATAAAATTAATTGATGTAACTGCATCAGCAGATGAAAGGAAAAAATTCACTTGATTATATTCATAGAAGCACAAAAACTGTTAGAAGAAACCTAACATCTTTTTAGAATTTATACGCTGAGCAAACTAGAAAGGTTGTTTTAATCCATAAAAATATTTACAATAATTTTTTACCAAACCTCATATTTACAGTAGTGTTGAAAATTTGCCTTTTACAGTGGAGGATAGCCCAAGTGCTTGGGCCCTGCACCCGCATGGTAGACCGGGAGGGAATACCGGGCTCTTGGCTTCAGATTTGGGGGGTGAACCAACAGAAAAAGGAAGACCTTTCACTCTGTCTCTCTCTTTCACTAACTCTGCCTGTCAAAAAAAAAAAGAAAGAAAATTTGCCAATTAAATCAACAAAACAGGTTTCAATTTAAACTTCTTATAGTGCATGTTAGAGATCCCAGCCAGCAGAGTAAAGCAGGAAAATGAAACAAAAACATTGTTAAGAAACACAGTTGTGATTTTTCAACCATGGTAATGAGATTATTAGAATTAATAATTTTTCATTGAATCTATAACTTTATCTGTTCTTAAAGCATCATTGTTTTCTACTACTGAGAACAAAAATGATCACCCTTACATTCTGAAACTGCCTTGACAATAGTCCGGCATACTGTGCGAATTCGTCTTTTCTCAGTGCAGAGGGACTTAATTTCTCCAGCTTTGCCAAATTCAGGCAAGTTCTTCTGGCCTCAGTGTTGTCACCTGATATATGGTAGGCAGTTCTTTTGCCCTCAGTAGCAACTTGTCACACAACTTTCCCACTTGTGAAGATTTCCCTTTCTTTCCTTCCAGCCTGTTATTATTTTGCAAGTATATTTATTTTCATTTTTCCTCCCATAATGAATATTAGTACCTAGCTTCTGCTCTGTGGCTTTGTTTCTGTGCCTTTTTTGTATACTCAATAACTTTTCAAAACTCAGTGTTTGTTTTAAAAACATCTTAATCGACTATTACACTTAGCACATGTAGCTATGAACAACTTAATTCATTCATAGGCAATGATGATTGCTACTTAGAAAGTAATGATTGTAAGTTAGATTATAAGATTCATTTAAATTTCAGAGATCAGGGCTGACATTGTGGTGCAGAGGGTTAAGCCGACTCTTGTGGTGCTGACATCCCATATCAGAGAGCCGGTTCAAGTCCCAGCTGCTCTACTTCTGATCAAGAATCCTGCTAATGTGCCAGTGGAGGATGGCCCAAGTGCTAGGGCTCCTGCTGCTCCTGCCTGAGACCAGGATTCAGTTTCTGGCTCTTGGCTTCAGCTGGCCCAGTCCTGGTTGCTGTAGTTGTTTGTAAAGTGAACCAGTGGATAGAAGATTCTCTCTCTCTCTCTCTGTCTCTTTTTCCCACTCTCTCCCTCTCTCCTCCTCTCTCCCCTCTTCTCTCTCTGATGTTTTGCCTTTCAAATAAATAAATCTTAAGTTTCAAAGATGTTGAAATTGTAAATTTGTTTATATATAATACATTTTAACAAGTTTGGAGACTTCAAGATCAATACAAGAAAAAAGATTGCATTTTTTTAAAAAGACTATTTATTTTAAAGGCAGAGCTACAGAGAGGCAGAGGCAGAGGCAGAGGCAGAGAGGGAGAGAGAGAGAGAGAGGGAGAGAGAGAGAGAGAGAGAGAATCTTCCATCCACTGGTTCACTTTACAAACAACTACAGCAACCTGGACTGGGCCAGCTGAAGCCAAGAGTCAGAAACTGAATCCTGGTCTCTAGGAGCAGGAGCAGGAGCCTCTTCCCAGTCTCCCACGTGGGTGCAAGGGTCCAAGGACTCAGGCCATCTTCTATTGCTTTCCCAGATCATAACAGAGAGCTGGATTGGAAGTGCTGCTACCAGGATTCCAACCAGTGCCCATATGGGATGCTGGCACTGCAGGTGGAGGCTGCTTTACTGGCTATTCCTACGCCACAGCGCTGACCCTAAAAGATTGCATTTCTTGGCCAGGAACAGGACATCCAGTGAGTTGGGCTGAAGTCACAGATTTTCTGCTCTACGTATGGCAATCTTACATGTGGCAAAGCCAAGTACAAGAAAACTTTCTCCTGCCTCTTGGTCTCCCATTTCAGGTGCTCTCCCAGCCCTTTGCACCCCAGCACGCACACTGTGAGCCAGCTGCCTTCCTTATCTCCAGAGGCTTCTCTATTGCTCTTATAACATCTGAAAATCATGAACCTTCCTGTGACTTTGAGCCTTTCCAGGAATAGGTTTGGAGAATGGAATGAAACCTAAGTGAATTTTTTAATCTAATAGAAATATTAAATAGAAAGGTTCAGTTTAGTCTTTTCTAAATCTTTTTGAACCTCTCATATGTGATGTGTATATTTAGATTTTCTTTTAACAAACAAGGATGTGAGGGATATTTAAGTTATTTATTGTTTCTGTAGAATAGGAGGAAAATCCCCTTGTGATCCTTTTCTTTGTTCCAACATTTGTAGTGTTCATAGGTATGTATGTGAAACAAGTACTTTTACCAAGTCCTGCCATTCAGAACAGTTATTTTAAATAAATCATCACAATGTTTGCTATTTGGTGCTAACTCTCAAAGCTCTAGCAAGAGCTTGTAATATACGAGGTACATTAGAATTATGGCTGTTGTATATATTTTCTTCAGTCGTGTCAATTTCTCTACATCTGAAATCTAAAGAGAATCAGAGCAGTGAAGACAACCTTTTCTCTAACTACTTTACAATCGATACTTTCAAGAAACTTCCAAGCCTTGATTATCTAATTTCATGTTGCACTAAATAAGCTCTAATGATAGTCACCTTATGATTGACAAACCTGTTAAACTTCTCTTTTTGGTAGCTGGCCATTTTCTAAAACATATAACCACCAAAGATCACCTGTTTGATGAGACAGGTAGGAAATCTGTTTGTAGACTGTGGTACTTGCCTTTTCTCTCTTTCTCCAGTCGTCCCTGCAGCCATGGTAGCCACAATCTTCCTGGGGTGAGTCCTTTGACTTCATCAGCTAATGTGCCTCTTTCTGTTAATCACACAACATGGATTTTAGTGGCCCCTCATTTTCTGTGCTCTTTCTTTTTCTGTCTTGGTCATTGTGTTGTGAGCAAAGGAGCAAAAATAAGATACATTTACCGTATTTCTTTGGAAGAAAGTGACTGACAAAATAACACTATCCTACTCTATCTAACTCTTCCCCAAGTGACACAGCTGACTGCTTTATCGACAACAGCAAATGTTCACTTTTGGTAATGTCACAAAAATGAAATAGCCAAGGAAGAAAAAAAGAAACATCATTCGGTTTTTACTATTAGCAATCAAATCAAATCTAAAGTCTCAGCGCAAAATTTATGGGACTGGAATGTAAAACACAGGAATACTGACACTTTGATCAAGTTTATGTGATAAAAGAATTTTGGGATTGGGACACATTGAAAAAGTTTGAAGATGACATATATATGTGATAAGTATGTTGTCAATTCTTCCTTGTAAGAAAGTTATTGGGCTAAGAAACTATAAACACTCTACATTCTACAGTTATTTCCTTTGGTCTGTTTTGTGAATAAGCTTATTGTATAGGAGAATTGGCAGGGAAAGCTTGTTCCTGGTTATCAGTTTTGCTCTGTTACCTCTGATGCCTGGGCACACTGATAGGAGAATCCATTTATCAGAGGTAACATCAGTGTGCCCAGGCAAGTGACAGAGTTCTCCAGGGCTATTTAACTTTTGCTGCCATATAAATATATGTAAACTCCTTTCATGATTTATAGGAAAACACTCTTTGTAACAGTGTCAAAAATGTTTAACAATGTGGACTCTAGACTCAAGAATTATTAGCTATGACTTTGTGCAAGTTACACAGCCTCTCTGAGTCTCAGCTTCCTTATCTACAAAGTGGGGATAACAAATGTACCTATCGCACAGGGATTAAGTGATAGTAGTGCATAGTCATGTAGTGCAGAGCCAAAAAGAGAAAATGCTTGACAATTGTTAGCTATTATTGTTTTAACAGCAGGACAAATGAGCATGGGAATGCTTGTGTGTATAAGGAAGGTGAGGATGTAAGGGGAACAACTTCACTTGTGCCCCATCTGACACCGTAAGTCATGTTACTAAAAAGGTTTCTGTTATGCTTAACCAAAAACAAAATCTGAAGGGTAGAAGATTCCCAAAAACTCAGAGAGTTCAAGTGACCTGGATAGAATTACAGAGCTAATCCCTTGACTATCAAAATAACCTTTCATCTTCAGAAGGAAATAAAAGCTAATGCAAGGAATGGAGGTCAAGTGGCAATCTTGGAAGTGATGATCAGCTAATGAATAGGTGATTAGAAAACTCTTTTAAAATGAAATCATACCTGGGGCGGCGCCATGGCTCAGGCTAATCCTCCGCCTTGCGGCGCCGGCACACCAGGTTCTAGTCCCGGTCGGGGCACCGGATTCTGTCCCGGTTGCCCCTCTTCCAGGCCAGCTCTCTGCTATGGCCTGGGAGAGCAGTGGAGGATGGCCCAGGTCCTTGGGCCCTGCACCTGCATGGGAGACCAGGAGAAGCACCTGGCTCCTGGCTTCAGATCAGTGCGATGCGCCAGCCACAGTGCGCCAGCCGTGGCGGCCATTGGAGGGTGAACCAACGGCAAAGGAAGACCTTTCTGTCTGTCTCTCTCTCTCTCTCACTGTCCATTCTGCCTGTCAAAAAATTTTTAAAAATGAAATCATACCTAGATCAAAGCTTTTGGCTTATGTTTGAGTAATTGCAGCCATTTGAGGAGTGAACCAGTTAATCTGCCTTTCAAATAAATAAATAAATAAATATTTTTAAAAAGCAATATTAGATGTTTTAGAAAAAATTTTTCAGCATCATACATAGACTCCAAAGCGAGCAAACAAGCAAGAAAAACCAAGCATATTGTGATTCTCAAATATATACCATCAGTAAGTTAAAATTTCTTGTCATTTCCCTATCTATTACCATCAATATAATCTCACATAGTAACAGAATCTGCTGCATCAAACAGAGTAGGCAAGTGCAGACAGAAGTGAGATATCCAGAAATGTCAAGCAGTAAAGGCAAAGCATTCACTTTATTATCATGAGCATTGCAGACTGTGGGTTAACAATTCCATAACCCCTGACCCATGTGGCTTCCATTTGATGAAAAAGCCCCACAAATTTACCATGAGAAAAGATAAATCAGAACTCTTGAAAAATCCATTAAGTCTTAAGTGTTAATTTCCTTAGTGAAATCATCTCTCTATCACCTTGCTATATATGAATCACGGCCTTGAGTGAGGAAGCAGTGATCAGAGACATTGAAGGCTGAACATTTTGGCTCCCATTTTAGGTCAGGTTCTCAAACTCTAGTAAAAGCTACCAATTTCTCAGTGTCTATTTTCCAGAATATCTCAAATTGGAAGGGCAGGTTAGGGGGACATTTGGATCTGAACAAATAACAAATGAAGACAAATTTCACAGGGATCTCATTGACTTTTAGAAATACTTTGAACAACAGCCATGGGCACTGGGTGCTGTAATGACATGCCCCATTATAAAATGTAACACTAAGTAAATGTAGGAGTGGAAATTTAACAATTGAACATTTAATGGCTGCAATTATGGCAAAAGAATAATGAACCTATTAGACAGGAGAACTGGCAATTACTCTACAGCTTATTGGAATACAGCTGTGAAAAAGTAATACAGTAGCATCCTTAAGAATGGTTATTAAAAGGGGATAATGCATTCTGTTTACACTGACAGAAGCAATTTTTCTTCTGAAATGAAATGGTGCTTTTTGGCTATCAGACATATGAACTCAGATATGATGAATCCTACTATTTAAAGGTAATGCATTTTCAGTTATGCTTCTGTAGCTGTAAATGATGCCTCCACTAAGACTATAAGGGTGAGCTTTTTTGGTGGAAGAAATGGAAGAAGATGTCAAAATGGACTCATAAACACTAAATAAATCACCTGGAGAAAAATGGGCTAAATTTTAAATGATCCAAATAGCGGCAATAAATGAAACAGCTACAAGTTCAAAGACGAGGATTGTCAAGAGAAGGTGTTCAGAACAATTACGTGATCTACGAAATCATCATTTTGGTGTCTTGGAGTGATGGATGTGTCCCATTAAACTTTCAAATGTATACACTTCTAAGTACAATTTATAAGACCCTCTCCATTTTCAGATATATTCTTCCAAATGTAGTTATCAGAACCCAGGCTAGCTGAAAACAATAATCTGGATAAAGGGTTGGGCACTGAAGTGCAGTTGAGGTGTAAGAAACGTGTCCCACCTAAGTGCATTTGACAAGATGGAGAGAAGGCTTAGCCCCTGAAGACCTTGACACTGGCTCAGAGATTGGTTTTAGAGGGGAAGATACATTCTTGTAAAAAGGTGTCATTTCAGCAATTTTCAGGGCAGAATGGAGGAATAGAAAATAGAAATTTAAAATACACAGAATGTTGGAAATTCAGAGATCCTTGGGGGGAGTCCTCTGGTCCATCCACACACCACCTAGCAGAACCACACCCAAACCATCCAAAATGGATGAAAAGATTCCCTTAGCTTGAGTCTTTTACCAAGGAAGACTATATGTTTAGGATAATGAGAATAAGTATGTCTCTCCTTTGCTGTATAAATCTATCTGAAACTTTTTTTATTATTTTCATATAAATATTATAGGGCATGATTTGAACTTCAACGTGCCAGGAAAACCATGCTATTCAGATGCCACACCTGGGTCTACTTTGCTTTATGCAATAATCAAGTCACCTGCCTGGAGCTCTAAGCCAGCTGTTCTCAGTATGCCCTAGATAATAAGCTTCTGTGGAAAGGGATTCTTTTAAATGGTCTGTACTGTCTGGTCTAGGACCATTTTGATGTCTCACACATGATAAAAGAGCAAAGAAAATTATCTGTTGACCTGGAAGGAAGTTGCTTAGGGCAGGGAATGAATATGAGGCCACAAAACAAGTATTTTTTAGTTTTAAGGTTGCAAACCTGTTTTGAGGATCTAATGGAATCTATAGACTCAATTACCCCAGAAAAACATTACAGATGAAAAGGTCTTCAAAAAGTTCATTGGAAACATGTATTATGAAAAAATGTATGGATTTAAAAATTTGGGCACCAAATGAACTTATCTTTTAATTCCATTTTCATGATTTTTTTAAACTACCTTCATATATCCTAGTTTTGCATCAAATTTCAGAACTGTAAACCCTGTAAGTCTGCTATCCTAGTTTTAAACTTGCTTAAGATGTGATCAATATTAATTTTGCTAGCCCTTTTTCCTGATATTTCTCAAACATTTGATTTAATAAGACCAATGAAAGTGGTAACAATAAATCTATGTAATTAGAAAAGAAGTATAGTTAATAGTTTTCCTAGCTTTCCTATCTAGTCAAATTCTGATGTGTTTGGATATTACCTGTTCTTCTTCCATGTTTACTTTGATAGATGGTGAAATAAAGAACAAAATGTCCAGTAAGTGGGAAAAGGGAGAAATTTTAAATAACCAGATTTGGATGAAAGTTGACTTGTGAGAGAGAAGAAATGAAAGATTAGATAATGGCTTTGTCCATTTTTTTGCTACCAACTCTGACCTCCCCTCTGAACTATCTTCTCTCCATCTAAGTGTTGGAGGTAATGAGAATTACCTTCTTCAGGACATCAGATACAAGTTTCCGTAGTGTACCCCAGGCCCTGCTCTATTCTATAGCTGCCCTCTTACTATCCAGACTCCTTGGCCCCTCATCTAGGCTTCCCCTTTGTCTTTGGATTTGGTCTTGAAATTAAAACACTGCTTAGGAGGATGGCCCAAGTGCTTGGGCCCTGCACCTGCATGGGAGACCAGGATAAGTACCTGGCTCCTGCCATCGGATCAGCGCCGTGCGCCGGCCGCAGGGCACTGGCCGCGGTGGCCATTGGAGGGTGAACCAACGGCAAAAAAGGAAGACCTTTCTCTCTGTCTCTCTCTCTCACTGTCCACTCTGCCTGTAAAAAAAAAAAAACAAAAAAAAACAAACAAAAAAAACACTGCTTACTCCTTCTATCTTATGATCTGGTTTGTTCTTATGAGTTTTTCTTTTGTCTTAAAACAGCTGTTTGTGTTTCCTTCAATGAACTCCCACTTCTGGTTTATAGCTGCTCAACCAATTTCTACCTCTCAGTCTTTGAAACCTGGAGAGGGGGCCAGAGATTGGTTATGAGTTTGTGCTTCCTGCAGCTACCACATTCTGCCATCCCTGGGCACTGGTAGTAGAAGAAAGGGAAAGATGATGACTTTTAAAAAGTATTTGTGTATGTATTTATTTGTAAGATGGAATGATGGGGAGGGGGGAGAGGAGAGAGAGAGAGAGAATCTTCCATTTACTGGTTTGTGGGGAGCAACTGGGAGCAACTCGGACTAGACTAAGTTACTGGAATTAAGACTTATTCTATGCATCTGCTCTCCCACAATATGGCGCTGGGAGAGGAGGAAACAGCTTCTACACAGCTGCCTCCAGTTCAACCAATAAACTGTAGGACCTGCTCCTGATTGGAGGAGAGCAGCATACTCGGCGTGTGGGTAGCAGAGTTGGGATTGGTGGAAGAGGACTATAAAGGAGGAGAGAGACAACATGCACGAGGAACATCTGAGGGAACACCTGTGCAGCCCCCGAGAGAGCCGGCCGGCGGTGTGCCGCTCCCCCGCGGAAGTGGGGAAAGTGGCAGGGGGAACCTCCGTGGAAGGGACAGTAGCCAACCCAGGAAGAACCAGCAGCAAACCCGGGAAGGGCCAAGCAGACAAAAGAACAGCGCAGGGTCCTGTGTCGTTCCTCCACGAAGAGGGGGAGCGACACTGGTTCACTCCTCAAATGCCTGACATAGCTAGAGCTGAGCCAGGCCAAAACCGGAAACCAGGAACTCTATCTGGGTCTCCCATGTAGGTGTCCCACATAGCTGGCCAAGTACTAGGGTCCCTTATCTGCAGCCTCCAGGTGTATTAATAGGAAGCTATTTCAGAGGCAGAGGCAGGACTTGATCCTAGGCATATGGGATGCAGACATCCTGAGCAGCAACTTAAGCTACTGTACCACAATGCCCACCCCACTGATTATTTAGAGTTGGTGGTGGTGGGAAGGGAAGGTTCTTGGTTCTTCCGTGCACAAAAGTACTCCAGTTTCAGCTTCTGGCTTCTTGAATTTGATCACACAGTTTAGAAAGAGGTTAGAGACACAGGTGAAAAAGAGGGCATCCATCCTACAGTTTAGACTTGTGCAGAGCACGAGTTTCAGATCACAATGCTAATACGCAGTGAAATACAGCAATTCTTTTAAATGTCATAATTATCTTATGAATAGTGTAATTATATTGCTTTGTGTGTGTACTAAGATTGTCAGTTTGTTAAATGAAAACATTTGGTATATGAATTCCAGTTCGTCATTTATTTTCATATACCCGAAGCTTCAAAAAAAAAAAAAAAAAGGAAATATTCCAAACTTCTATGTATTTTTGAAATCCCCCAGACCTCTATCTATTTCTGAGAAGCCCTAGGGAAAGAAAGGAGAAAAGAAGGGTGGGGAAGAAGGAAAAATAATAAAAGGACAGGCTTTCTAGTTTAGGTGCCCTTGAAGAGATCTGTCTGCCTTTCCTCAAAATCCCTGGGAGGTCACCTTCGTTTCTCTCCTCGAACATTGAGATGCTTCTCCCCGCTTTAGTTTTCTGCCACCTGATTGAGTCCTGGTGAATATATGCAGATTAAAATATGTGGAGGACATGACTTGGCTGCCATGAGAAGTTTTGTTCCATGGGGTTTTGTTAAATATGGAAATGCAAAGCAGTAAAATTTTCTGATTCTGTGACTTCATATTGTAGAGTCTTGGTAAACATTCGTTACTTTGAATCCATGTAAGTGAATTTTGAGAGAGTAGTTTAGCTTTGAATTCTTCTCCAAATACCCCTGGCAAATCCACAGGTAGCTCTGCCTGCAGATAACCCCGGGGGTCACTTGACCAGTGCATCAGCTCCTGTTCTCTCCTGCCTCTGCCGGTCAGCGGTGTGCACTCTGTGTACCACAGACATGTCTGGTCAACTGAGAACTGGAGTTTCTAGTTCCAGCTCTGTCTTCAACTATCCATGTGATCTTGAGTAAGTCCCCGAACCTTCCTGGGTTGTTTCTTTCTCTGAAAATAAAGGCATCGAGTTATGACGGCATGAAAAACATTATGTAGATTTCAATGTCTGTGATTTTGTGCTGTTAATTATTACTCAACATGGTACAGTTTGTGCCATGTGATGCAATCTGCCTTATTTTTTTTCCCAGAAACCTTTTATTTAAGGTATTCAAACTTCATTCATTTTATAAATTCAACTTTAGGAACATAGTGATTCACAGTTGAAATACCCTGTGTCAACATTCCTAAGGCAATTATTTCAGCATATAACTGCTGTGTCCTTGCTTTTCTGGGAACATCTACAAATAGTTCTCACTTGGCATGCCAGTACAGAGTAATGGGAATTGGGCTGAGGGACAATTGGAGAAGTAAGGCTTAGGATTACTAAGAAACTTATGCAGATTTTGCGACAGAATCCAGATCCTTCCTGGGTTGCCACGATGAAGTTTTAAGTCTGAAGCCATTCTTAGTCTACTTTTGGAGAATATAGGTACATGTTTAGATTTTTATTTTTTTTATTTGAAAGGCAGAGAGACAGACATACAGAGATTTTCCACCAGCTGGCTCGTTCCTTCCAAAGCTGGCCACAGCTATGGCTGTGCCAGGCTCTGGAGAGCTCCCAACTCAATCCAGGTCTCTCATGTGGGTGGCAGTGACCTGAGTACTTGAGCCATCACTTTCTGGCTCCCAGGGTACATTTTAGCAGCCAGGTGGAATCAGAAGTGGAGCTGAAACTCAAACCCAGGCACTCGATATGGGATACAGGCCTCCCAAGTGGTACCTCAGCCACTATACCAAACAGCTGCCCCTGAGTCCGTGGTTAGACACATTTTATTGTGCCCCAATGGGAGGTGGGTGAAAGTATCAGCAAAACCGCTTTCTTGTGCTGGAACTTTCAGTCATGCCGTCAAGGGCACAGCTGTTTTCTTTAGAAAGTATTTTTGTCGATTACAAAATATAAAAATGAAGCTTAAGTCTGGTAAACAAGGCACTCCGAAAGGTGGTTAATAAGAAAGGAAATTATATTGCAACAACACATCTTCATGAATGTATACTCCCCGCAGCTAACATCTGAGACCAATATTTTGGATGTTGAATGAGCTCATAAATGCCGTTATCAATAGAATGATATCAGCATAATTCCTTGTGAATACACGTATTTTTTGAAAGAATAAAAATAACTCTTTATGAATAAGTTGTGAAGCTTTATCGATTATTGACAGAAAAATTAAATTACAAAAACAGTATGAGAGAACTCTTCAGAAGAAACTGTTCAAGCTCATACTCCTCTAAGTAAACCATTTTATAGGAAAAGGAAGCAGAGAATCTTATTTTACTTACATGCAGCATCATCTTTTCAATATTTGTTTTACTGGCTTTCAATGTTCATGGGGAAGAAAGTAGCTATTTGCAGCCAGTGTACCCTTTCCTTGGCTTCCTTCAGCTCTACCAGACTTGGAAAAAAGAGCATATTTCTTTCACAAATACAATGCAAAAATTTCCTGCACTAGGGAATAGTTCTACCCTTTTGAATCTAACAAAGTGAGCAAGGCTTTTATTTCTTTTTCTCATTTACTCTCCCTATGGCATATCACCGCACACATCATTACTGGTGTATTAATAATATTTTTGTGATAAGTATATTAGCGACATTAATAAAGTATTTTAATTCTCTTTTGCAGTTAAATCTATTCTCTTGTGCTAAAAAGAAATCATTAGTAATTCCACACTGACTCACAAAACTTTCCAATTATTCCAATGCTGAATTTTCAGACTTTCACTGAGATGTGGTAAACAAACACAGACTTTGCATGTGACAATTCAAACCCTTCCAGTGCAGCTTCTAAGTGTGGCATTTTGGGGAGCAGTTGTAGGAAAGGAAAGGCAGGCTGCTTGAAGTGTGACAAGAGCCTGGGAGTCTGCACCTTCATGTGCCATTTCAATCAAAGGTTTCTTCCATAATACAGAAGTCAGACTGAGGTTGTACTTTCTCCTTTATTTCTTTTCAGGAACGTTAATAAATCTTGCTTATTTGTTTAATTTTTTGACCACTTTCCTTTGTCTTCCTATATAGCACAGTCTTTTATATTTATCAGAGTGCTAAGTTAAACAAAGCCCCAATCTCCTTGAATTAACCCAATTGACATTTTTGCTTACTCATGGCACAGCCCACTGTGTGTCAGTCCTGTAAGGCTCTCATCTAGGCTGTGACTCAGATTATTTCCATCATGCAGTGAAGAATCTCAGAATCCTTTGCCTTCGGCCTCTGAGCAAGAAGAAAGAGTGTGTGTGCATGTGTGGAGAAGGCACACACACACTCTTATTTGTCTCACAATAGAGGGGACACAGCCTTCCTTGTTTTAATCACCCACTAGCAAGTATTAGTCCCATGTCTCCATGGACATGCATGAGGGCAGAGAAATACTGTGGTGCTCACAGATATTTTGAGCAGCAACACTCCCAGCCACATCTTATTAAAAATTTAACTTGTATGTTTCTAAAAGGAGGAAAGAGAAGCAAAATTCAAAGTGTAGCTAAACCACCCAGAGAAACCATCTTGTCTCCCAAGAACGTTCAGAGTTTTGGGGATCTGTGAAGTACACATTCAATCATATCAGTAACTCTGATATCAAAATGCTGATGCCACATGTATATGTGGGAATTTCTACTTTGGAGAGCACTTCTAGAATAGTGTGCCTGCAGTATCTTTTGCAGTTTCTGGTAGATAAGTTGATCCTCAATAAATGTTTGTTGAATTAACAAATGGATATTAGTTCAATTCAGGCCTTTAAAAGCCTTGAATCCCATCACTGGTCGGCTGATGGGGCCTCCGGTGACAATATAACTTTGTCACAGATGACTTTGCCACAGCTCATAAAGATCATTGGGCAGCAAATGAACGGAATTGCTCTCCTTCTTTGGTTCTGCCCAGCCAGCTGGTGTATTCAGAACTTCCCTGGATCTGTTCTCTACAGAAAAGGAAAAGACATGCAATTGTGGCTTTGTTTTCCCCTCTTTTAAAAAATATCTTTCCTGTTTGAGGTTAGGATGAGTTGTAATGCTATTACAGGGAAAGCCCAAGAGCTCTGAAGTTATCTTACCACTGAAGTTTATTCCTTACCCGTGGCAGCATCCAAAGCAAGTAATGCTGGTCAGGCCGACTGTTTTACAAATTGTTATAATGGCTAAGTGTACTTCCATCTCAACCCTGCACTGCCCTCAACTTTTACCCCCAGGTCATCTGGAGGGAGAGTGTATCACAAGAGATCTTACCTAGGAGTCCTCACTATAAGCTTTTTTTTTTTTTTAACAGACATGTGCAGTTCTTTTTAACAGTTATGTGCATCATTTCTACTTATTTTTTCTACTGACCAAATTTTAGTCATATGGCCATTTTCAGTTGTGAGAATGTTAGGAAGTGTTTTCTAGCTATCGTTCTAGAAGGGAAAAAGCCGACTATTACAATTGCGGACAAGTATTAAATAGAGGTGGTATTCGAAAGTTATATATCACTTAGAGAAAACATAAGATACTTATGTTAATAGGACTTAAACTTTTATTGCACTATGCACAGATACATATTTTACATTTCAGTTATTCATGCTTTCTCATAGCTCCCATCCACTGAGTAATAAAAAAGAAAAGAAGCAAAATTTTCATTCAATTGAGTGAAGCAATACCATAGAAGTCTTCTTGCCTGAAGTGCTCAGTATCAATATGTTGTGGTTACTTGAAGAAGTTTGGTAAGACAGAAATCATAAAAACAGAGAAAGTCATGAAGGATTTTAACTTAAAACATGAATGCAGAGTATTTTACATAGTTTTATACAAACTCAGACCCTGATTTGTGATGGATTATTGACTAAAGTACCCTTTAGCTTTCTTGCATAAACTACATCCACCATTTGCTTTCTGCAATTTTTAGTTTCACTTTTCTTAGAATGAAGTACGAAATTTCCAACTCTGTATTTTAAAGTTGTCTTTCTAACACCTAATTTGATAATCACTTTTTAAAGTACGCAGTTCAGTGGTTTTAACATATTCATACAATTGCTCAACTATCACAACTGTCTAATTTTATAAAGTTTCCATCACTCCCCGAAGAAAACCCACACCCATCCGCAGTGACTCTCATTTCTCCCTTCCCCCAGTTCCTGACAACAGCTAGTTTATTCTGTTTCTATGGATTTGATTATTCTGTAATTATTTAAACCAAATCCCTGATGTTAAATATTTAATGTTGCTTCTACATCTTTGCTGTTATCAACAAGGCTCTGATAAGCATCTATTACATACATTTTCTCTTACTATGTACTTTTTTAGTTGCTTTCTTTATCTTCTTCCAAATTTAGTTATTTTAAATTGAAAGATAAATGGATTCATGTTAACAATATACACCATATTTCAAAGCATGTATACAATGTGGGATGTCTAAAATGAACTAATTAACATAAGCATTACCTCACAGACTTATTATTTGTTGTGGTAACAACACTTAAAATCTATCCTGTTAGTAGTTTTCAAGAAAATAAGACATTGTTATTAACATTGTTATTGTCATCATATGGTACAGTAGAACTTAATCTTCTAACCAGAATTTTGTGTTTTTTATAATTATCTCCCCAAACTCCTCTGTTTCCTAGTCCTCCTATTTTTTTAAAAAAAGATTTATTTATTTATTTATTTCAAAGGGCAAATGGCAGGGAGAGAGAGAGAGAGAGAGATCTTCCCTCCACTGGTTTACTCACCAAATGGCTGCAATAGGCAGGCTGAAGCCAGGTGACTGGAACTCCATCCAGTTCCTCTGTATGAGTGTCAGGGGCCTAAGCATTTGGACCATCTTCTGTTCTTTTACCAGAAGCATTAAAAAGAGCTGGACTGGAAGTGGAAATGAGGAGACTTGAACTGGAGCTTCAATAGGGATGCCAGTGTCACAGAACACCAACAGTGCCACAATGTTGGCCCCGTAACTAACCAGTTTTTCTTATTTATTTATAAGCCAATTTTTTTTATTTATTTGACAGATAGAGTTAGACAGTGTGAGAGAGACACAGAGAGAAAGATCATCCTTCCTTTGGTTCACCCCCTAAATGGCCACTATGGCCGGAACTATGCCGATCTGCAGCCAGGGGCCAGGTGCTTCCTTCTGGTCTCCCATGCAGATGCAGGGGCCCAAGCACTTGGGCCATCCTCCACTGCCTTCCTGGGACACAGCAGAGAGCTGGACTGGAAGAGGAGCAACCGGGACTAGAACCCAGTGCCCATATGTGATGCTGGCGCCACAGATGGAGGATTAACCAAGTGAGCCACGGCGCTGGCCCCCCATAAGCCAATTTGGTAAGTTAGAGTTGTCTAGGAATTTGCCCATCTTATCCCAGTTTTCAAGTTTCTTTTCTTTTTTTTTTTTAAACTTTTATTTGATGAATATAAATTTCCAAAGTACAGCTTATGGATTACAATGGCTTCCCCCCCATATGCAACCCTCCCCTTTCCCACTCCTTCTCCCCTTCCATTCACATCAAGATTCATTTTCATTTCTCTTAATATACAGAAGATCAGTTCAGCATACATTAAGTAAAGGTTTCAACAGTTTGCTCCCACACAGAAACATAAAGTGAAAAATACTGTTTGAGTACTAGTTATAGCATTAAATCTCAATGTACAGCACACTAAGGACAAAGATCCTACATGAGGAGTAAGTGCACAGTGACTCCTGTTGTTGACTTAACAAATTGACACTCTGGTTTATGGCATCAGTAATCAACCTAGGCTCTTGTCATGAGCTGCCAAGGCTATGGAAGCCCCCTGAGTTCACTGACTCTGATAATTTTTAGACAAGGCCATGGTCAAAGTGGAAGTTTTTTCCTCCCTTCAGAGAAAGGTACCCTCTTCTTTGATGACCCGTTCTTTCCACTGGGATCTCACTCGTGGAGATCTTTCATTTAGGTTTTTTTTATTTTTTTTTCCCAGAGTGTCTTGGCTTTCCATGCCTGCAATACTCTCATGGGCTTTTCAGCTGGATCCGCATGCCTTAAGGGCTGATTCTGAGGCCAGAGTGCTGTTTAGGACATCTGCCATTCTATGGTCTGCTGTGTATCTCACTTCCCATGTTGGATCATTCTCTCCCTTTTTGATTCTATCAGCTAGTATTTGTAGACACTATTCTTGTTTATGTGATCCTTTGGTTCTCAAGTTTCTTTTCTAGCATGATGCTGATCACGATTTTTAAAGGAAAAAAAACAGATTTATTTGAAAAGCAGAGTCTCTCTCTCTTTCTCTCTCTCTCTCTCTCACACACACACTCACACACAAACACACACATACACAGAGGCAGAAAGAGAAAGAGAGCACTTCCACCTGCTGGTTCACTCTCCAAATGCCTGTAACAGCCAGGGCTGGTCCAGGTTGAAACCAAGGGATTGAAACTCAATGTATGTCTTCCAGGAGATGTCATGGGTCAACTACTATAGCGATGACCTACTAATATCCAGGTGCACAGTAACAGGAAGCTGGATCAGAAGCAGAGTACCAAGTACTCTGATATAGAATGTGGGCATTCCAAGCAGTGACTCAACTGCTGTACCACACACTCACCACAGGTTACAATATTCTTGTTATTTTAAGTGCTCATCATGCTGTCTCATCTATCCTCACTGAATTTGGATGACTTATACTATCAATTATCGAGAACATTATATTTTAAATACTCTGTTATGGTAGTGAGTTACTAACATCCAATTTTAGTTTATTAACAGACTTTCAAATAAAATGTTAAGAAAGCAGATGAATGTAAGAGTCTTGAGCCTAGGGAATTGGTCCATTGTGGAAAGAGAATCTAGGAATCACTCCTACACTTAGATGATGCTTCAGGTCTGAAGAGTGGCCAGAAAAACACAGAGTGACAAAAGCGAGCAAGCCTGAGGATTGAGCAATGGAGCACTCCAGCAATAAAGGTCTGGGAATAGGGAGGATTTTTTAAAAGAAGCCAAAAAAGTAGGGAATAAGCCCAAAGACAATGATACCCTTAAAGTCAGGTGAAGAAAGGAACAGGAAATGATTTTTTCTGTCAAATGTTGCTGAATAGCCAAGTTAGATGAAGAACAATAAATCCAA
The DNA here is from genome assembly GCF_964237555.1 of Oryctolagus cuniculus. NCBI lineage: Eukaryota > Metazoa > Chordata > Mammalia > Lagomorpha > Leporidae > Oryctolagus > Oryctolagus cuniculus. The sequence goes on from NC_091438.1 coordinate 95,204,707, forward strand.
AATCTCTCATTGCCTGATGTTTCAATTGATGGGAGCAGAAGTCTATGTACCAGTGATGCCAGAGAGCTCCTATTGCTGGCTACTAAAATCTAGTATGGTGGCCCTGTCTTTGCCATCAAAGAGCTAAAGGGGAGAAGAAGTCTAATAAATGTTCTCAGGTTCTTCCTTCTCTGTCAACCTTGTTACATATTCACTTTTACTCCAGTGCAGGTATCCCCACTCTGGTTTGCAAAACCCAGTGGCCTCTTCCACAGGCCTGCATAGAGTGGGGCAAGAGTTCTTGTGCCCTCAGAGCTCAGGTCCATAATCCAAAGCCCCACTCCCTTACAGCCTGTAATGCACTAAACGATGTTCTCAGTTGGTACCCTTTCCTTACTCTGTAGACTCCTGCCCACATGTCCTTGCAACCAGAAAGTCAGTTTTTCTTCACCAACACTGTATTACTTTATTCCCTTTCTAGCCTCAGTGGCAAAGAATATTCTTCTCTACATTGGTGAGAAAGCAGGTGGTGAAATATAAGCTAAAAATTTGAAAAGTTAAATGCTTGATAATTGAAAATTCATAATGTTAACCTGTAAGAAAAATGAGTTCTCCATCTTACTCTTCCTTCCCAAATGTGCATAAGCCAGTTCCTGTAGGAAATGATCTACTATTTATAGCCTTTGTGTATATGCTTGAGAAACAGTGGTTTTACTACTTATTACTTGTTGAATTCTTTATTTAGTGGAGGGTTAAGCTTGTGAATATAAAGAAAATTGAAAGTATGTCATTGTAAAAATTAAAAGAAAAATAAGAAAAAAAGAAGGGAGGGTGGGAGTAAAGGAGGTAGGGTGGAAAGTATCATCATGCTCTTATAACTGTATATATGAAATTTGTTCCCTATATAAATAAACACAGTAAAAACAGAGATTGGTCTTTAGGGGGAGATTAATATGTAATAGTTGGATAAAGCAATCATCTAATTGGAAGGCTAGGGAACATCCAATATGAAGAGCCCTTAATTATAACCCTCAGGACTATCTTTGGAAGGGTAAAAGTTTCAAGGTAACTCAAACAGTACAAAGTGGATGGTAGAAGTAATGACTGCATCCCTGGATAAGAGATGTCTCTGCCCCACATCCTGCACCTTGGGGAACTAACTTTGGCCCTTCTCTATCTACAGCCATCCTATTGGGATAAGGGTGCCATAGGCAAAGGGACAGGCCTTCCAAGAAACTGCATCCACCATCACCACATTAAACTTCTTGATCATACTCTGGGTACCTATGACCCATTACTCAATGTTGCTTAGAAGGGCATATGCCTAATTGTTTCCTGAATCTATGATCCCAGATGTGAACTATAGCTCAAATGCACATCCCTCTAGCTTCTAGATGTGGCCAATGGCTGGATATTTGTGTCCATACAGGTGTGATGAAACTTGGCAAGTAGACAGGAATATTAGATTTCTAAGTATCCCATGATGTGGGATAAAAGCAAGGATAAAAAGGAGGAGTAGGCAGTGGGCCATCATGAGATTTTCCTAAATTTACTCGAGCATGGAATTTGGAGGATTTTAAGAACTCCTAAATTCCAAACTGGTCTTTCAGGTAGTTCTGAAATTGTTCTTATCAAAATAAGACCATGGAAGAATTTTCATTTAACATTTTTTAGTTGTATTCATAAATCAGAAATATTTAAACACATCATATGTCATGCTCTGGGTTCTACAGATGTTATGGCTGATATGTGTATAAAATAATGTCATTAAATCATGTATATTAATATAAAATACAAGTCATTAAAATGAACTTGTCTCTTAGGAAGGTACAACATTTTGCATCATCTTTTCCCAAGGACCTTTGCAGCTACCTTAACTGCCTTACTCATGGGGTGGTCTTGCTAACCAGACTGACTGTCACACTTGTCTGAAATCTCCCTGTAAATAAGAGCTACTCCCTTATCCAGATTGTATGTTTTCCTTCCTCTAGTATTTCTCTTGTCTACCTGCTCAACTCTAACGGGCCACTTTACCAGCTCCTTCTGGTCTACAGACAGGAGAATCCTACCTGTCACCCCAGTCTGACAAAGCCAACATCATGGTGATTTCTGGCCATCTGTCTCTGTTCCGTCTCTCATAGTATCATAGAAGCCCCCGAGGTCAGTGACTGTCTCTGATTCATTTGATTTCTCCAGGCCTTCCCAGAATCCTACACATGCAGGCATTCACTGACGTTGGGAAAAGCAAATAGATTTCCTGCTTCTTACATCATATGTGTCTGGCATGGTAGGGTTAGCCCTGGATAACACACTGAATGGAAAGAAGCAGGAGAGCTTTTCTCATCTGCATACCCTGTCTTACCAACTGATTTAAAATTCTCCAAAGGGCATTGTAATTTCCTTTCCACGAATCTTTCAGAATAACTAGCATACTTGTAAGATTATACAGTTGGTTCTTGGTCAGACCCTGTTAAGTTGATTAGAGAGTAAAGGAAGTAAAGAAAAGAATTCAACATAAAAATAGAAAGCAGCATTGCTAGAACAATGGGAAAGAATGTCCCATGTCCACAGCTGTATTTTAGTGAAGGAGAAGGAGAGAAGATTGGAAGCTGGGAAGTTATTTCAAGACACTGCAATGAGAATTCTATTTTTTTCCCTCCTCATCACTGTCCTTATTTTTAGGACTCAAAGTAATCTTTGAGGTGATCTCCTCTGTCACTACACTCTTCCCTCTTACTGCAGGCTGTCACACTGCTCGACAGTTGCATATTTCTATCAAGTTTATACAACTTGCAAATATCTTCCTAACACAGTACTGCCTTAAAAAATAATATTGACTATTCAACTCTCTTATTCCTAGCCCAATAATAAAGCTTTAAAAATCCTCCAACTAATTCATATTGGTCTTTCAAATTTTTTTTTCCAAAAATCAGCATGGAACTAATTATGATTTTAATTAAGTTTTTTTTTTTTTTTTTAAAAAAAAAAGGCTATACACTTGGGCCAGCTCCATGGCTCACTTGGCTAATCCTCCACCTGCGTTGCCAGCACCCCAGGTTCTAGTCTCAGTTGTGGCACCAGGGACTAGTCCCGGCTGCTCCTCTTCCAGTCCAGCTCTCTGCTGTGGCCTGGGAGGGCAGCGGAGGATGGCCTAAGTGCTTGAGTCCCTGCACCCGCATAGACGACCAGCAGAGAAAGCACCCGGCTCCTGACTTTGGATCAGCACAGCACCGGCCGTAGCAGCCATTAGGGGAGTGAACCAACAGAAGGAAGACCCTTCTCTCTCTCTCACTGTCCATAACTCTCTCTCTGTCTCTCTCTCACACTAACTCTGCCTGGCAGAAAAAAACAAAACAAAAAAAAAAAAAAAACAAACATTATACAGTTGAGATGGTTAAAATGAATCAGGATCAAGCCAAAAACTACATTATGATTATCCAATATATCAGGAAAGCACCATTCCTCACAATTCAGATCAAGTAGAAATGAGGAATAGAGAAGGTGATGGTTGAAAAGATGAGGAAATACACCATAGGCAAGTTCCTTCCATGCTTGTGAGCAGCGCCAAGGCTGAGGACAATGCAGGTGGACAAAGACGGCGGGAAAAGCAGATCAGGGAAAGACGGCAATGAAGGGGACTGCACATATTCTATTTACTTACTTATTTATTTTAATGTTTATTTATTTATCTTATTTGTTTGAAAGGCAGAGAAACAGACAAGATGTGCCACGTTCTATCTCACTCCCCAAATGCCCCCAACAGGCAAAGGTAGGTCAGATCAAAGCAAGAAACCTGGAACTCGATGTGGTTCTACCAAGTAGACAGCAGGGACCCAAGTACTTCAGCCACCATCTACTGCTTCACATAGTACACATTAGCAGGAAACTGGAATCAGGAACAAAGCTGAACCCTGAACCCAAGCACTCTGATGTTGGATATGGGCATTCCAAGCAGTGCCTTACCCCTTATGCCAAACACCTACCTTGGGTAACTTCGCCTCTGTGGGTTTTGATTTCTTCATGCTTCAATAAAGTTTTGAATAACATGAAACCAGAATTAAAGGGCAGTATTTGAGATAGTAGTACGTGTAGCTGGTTGTAGCAAATGGCTCTCTCTTGAAAGAAATTTAATAAGACAATAAATAAAATTCTTCTCTCATAAAAATCACATCAGCTGCACAAATGCAATAGTAATTACATGCACATCCAGAGTGGGATTCACAGAACTTCTTATAAAATAAAAAATACAACAGTTTTAAGTGTTGTACACAGAAACTCTATAGAGGAAATGATATGTGAATTAGGTCTTGGAGGACAAATTTGAGTTCCCTGTGAAAATATTTTTGGCAACCAACAGATTAAATGTATTCTTGTTACTCTACAGGACTCATTGTTTGGATTATTAGAGAGGACTTCAGGTCACTGGGGAACACGTCTACCCACCGGAACTAACAAGAGAGAAGTGGGCCTTTTCTAGAGCAATTAACACTACAAGCCTGCAAATATTCCAGTGAAACCTGCACCAAAGGCAGAGTAACATAATCATTAAGAGCTCACATTCTGGAGATAGGCCGACTGCTTTGAAAGAGATCAGTGCACTAAGTGTCTTCACAGCATGTTGTATAAAAAATAAAGGATGCTTGCTTTGACCATGGTGACCATGTCCCCTTGCTATGAATATGAAGCGTCCTCAGGGTTCAGGGAAGCCACTCTCATGGGGGTCTCCACTATGGGGTAATGCAACAATTCATAGTAAACAGCTTATTCATGGTTCTCAATGCCTTAGTCTCCTTGCTCTCCAATCTATCCACATACCACTGCCTGAACTTTCTTTCTAATTTACTTTTGCCAAACACCCTTTAAGAACTCCCCATTAGTCTCCAGCATTACCTGTGAAACCTTTCTGTAATAACCCACAGCTTTTACCTGTGGTACAATCCCAACATCTAACACTTGTCTCAATTGAAACTGCTGACCACCTGTGATGTTTGTTAAGCTACAGCTCTCGGGGCTCCACTCAGATGTTTTAAATGGGTCTCTGAAGCTGAGACTCAGAAGTGAAGAAACTCAGCCAAACTACTCCATCCACATTTGCTCTGGCTGTCACTACAGAGGTGGCAGTGGTCTTTGCTAAATTGCAATTTGAATAGAATGATGTTTAGCCCCAGCCTCCGCACTCCTTCCCTTTTAACAGCAGAAGAAGCACTTAACAAAGCAAAAGATGGCTTAGCCCTTTTCTCAGGCACTGTGTCTTGTAGCTGAACTGGAGATATAATTCATGGCAGCAGACCTGAAGCTGCAACTCTTGACAGATTAATTCCATAACAAAAATCAATCATGGCACTTGTTGCCAGCATGCATAATATCGTGAGTTTCCTGTCTTGCACCACCAAGACAAAAACCTCCTTGACCTTCACTACATTAAAGGAATGTGCCCGCCCATTAATGTAATCAGCCAATCAGTACATGCCCCATCATCCTAGCTCTGCTTACCAGTGATCAGTGTTGAGCTCCTGTCAAGCAAACTAACCCAACCAAATTACCTTATTTGCTAGCAGAAACAATGTCTCCTTTATCCCAAAATAGTAATTACAATCATATCCTTAGAAGGTCTTATTTTTTGACTGGTATACTTCTGACAACAAACATGTCAGCTGATATTCTTGCTAGTTTTTCTCTGAGCAAATATCTGCCAGTAAGGAGAATGAAAAAAAAAAAAAAAACGGAAATCTCAGTTTCAGTGTGGGGAAAATAATCTCCTGTTCAGAAAACACCCTTGTTCACTCCAAGGGCCAAAGAGACTGAACAGGAAAGAAAATGTGGATAGGCAGTCAGCTGAGCACATCATTTGTATAACAAACAAACTGTAAAAGTTGGTGCCATGGAATGAAAGGTACAAGGAGGCCGGTGCCGCGGCTCACTAGGCTAATCCTCCGCCTAGCGGCGCCGGCACACCGGGTTCTAGTCCCGATTGGGGCGCCGGATTCTGTCCCGGTTGCCCCTCTTCCAGGCCAGCTCTCTGCTGTGGCCAGGGAGTGCAGTGGAGGATGGCCCAAGTGCTTGGGCCCTGCACCCCATGGGAGACCAGGAAAAGCACCTGGCTCCTGGCTCCTGCCATCGGATCAGCGCGGTGCAACGGCCGCAGTGCGCTGGCCGCGGCGGCCATTGGAGGGTGAACCAATGGCAAAGGAAGACCTTTCTCTCTGTCTCTCTCTCTCACTGTCCACTCTGCCTGTTAAAAAATAAATAAATAAAAAAATAAAAAAAAAGGTACAAGGAGTGAAGAGAACACAGACTCTCTTTTCTATGATCAGAGAATCTGAGGGACTACAGTGCTCCTGATAATATGGTTTGCAGTTGGGGTAGAAAAATACTCAGGAAAGGGCTATTGACTCTTCCTTTAAATTGCTCAACTCAGCATTCAAATACCAGAAGAGCTAAAACTCTCATGGTCAATGTCATCTGAACGACAAAGCTTCTAAGTAGTCTAGAGTGAACCTCATTGGAAGCATTTTTTCATGTACCGGGACCATGCTTGTTGACTACTCTCCCATTTGGTTATTTACAGACAAAGCAAGAGATGTTTGTGCTACTCAGGAGAAAAAGCTGGTGTGGCCACCATCCCCAGCAACTGATGTGTGTCTGGTCTCTAACCAAAAGTCACCCTGCATGAGTATTTCAATAAGACCAAGATAGCTTACCGACACACCTGGATATGGATACCTCAGTGCCAAATAGAGATGTAGCATTTTCAAAGTTCTTAATTTAACATTTTATAGAACAATCATGTGGCAAAAGAAAAGAGCTAATTAAGCATTTCATTATCTGAATGATACAACAAAGCACATAGTGACAATGGGAAAAAAATCAGCATGAAGAAGCATCTGTCTCACTCTGATGTTGAGAATTTCACAGCCCAAGACAGCATCTGCAGATGGAGGCTTTAAAAAATTGAAATAGAGGAATCTTCAAGTAGACTGTTATGGAAATACCACCAGGGACTACACTGCGGGTGACATTTGCTCTTCAAACCTGTACATAGAATTTATTGCTCTTAGAAATGATAGTGCACCCTCGTTCAGAGGAACTCATGTCAAGTCAGCAATGATTTAATGAATACAAGGAAACTATACTGAGATTTACTAGGTATTGTCTGTCTTATGCTCCAGGCTTTCCCAAGTGACTTTCTAACAAATAATTAAAGTATAAGAGCTCAAGGACAGTGGGCAATGGTAAAATATTACCTTTTATACTAGTAGTTTATAAATTCCTTTGACAATCTCCTTAGTTGCTAGAGGAGTATTGATTGTTGACATCATAGCTATCTTACATTTACTTACTTGAATGTGTAATGAGATTGGGGGTTCTCATTAATTACTGAAATGTAATAGTGAATTCCTCTTTTAGCCTTTTCCAATAATATTATGGTAAATCAGTATGCAGGTACTGCTATTCATATATCCTGAGTAGGACATATGTTCTGTGTGAAGACAGATCTTTAATATGACCATAAGCAAATAAAAGTTCTCAATTTACTTATTTATATCATAGAATTAATAGATGATTAGTACAGAATGCAGAAAGCACAAATAAAAGAAGTAAAAATGATTTCTAATCTCAAGCTAGGGAGAGATAACTGGCACATTTCTTGGTACACAGTAGGTGCTTAAAAATGTTAACTGAAAATTTCTTGTCATTCTTTTTATTGTAAATACATACATTGTTTATAAAAATTGGATCATTTTATACCTACTTTTCTGAAACCTGATTGAAAAACCTTTTACACCGGGTTATAAGTGGTTTCCCAAGACAATCAATATTCTTATTCTTTCAATTAACTGTGTGGCATTACATGTTTGGACATATTTGAAACAAAAATTTTATAACCTTTAATAACATAGTCATTCTTTCATCTAGTCAATAAATATTTATTAAAAAATTACTATGTGTCAGCCAGCGCCATGGCTCAATAGGCTAAACCTCCACCTGCGGCGCCGGCACACCAGGTTCTAGTCCTGGTCCGGGCGCCGGATTCTGTCCCGGTTGCCCCTCTTCCAGGCCAGCTCTCTGCTGTGGTCCGGGAGTGCAGTGGAGGATGGCCCAGGTCATTGGGCCCTGCACCCACATGGGAGACCAGGAGAAGCACCTGGCTCCTGCTTTCGGATCAGCGCGCTGCCCAGCTGCTGCCTGCTGGCCGCAGCGGCCATTAGAGGGTGAACCAACAGTAAAAGGAAGACCTTTCTCTCTGTCTCTCTCTCTCACTGTCCACTCTGCCTGTCAAAAAAAATTACTATGTGTCATACTTTACTTACATACTTCCACACCACCAAAGAACAGACACAATTTTTGTTTTTGCCTTCAAGGAATTTTAATTGTAGTGGAAGAAAAAGGATCATCACAAAATTAAGCATAATAAATAAATGTTTGAATAATACAAACATCATGGAAAAGAGTAAATTTGGATTAAGGAGATAGTGAATAATAGTAAGTAGGGAGCAGAGTAATAATTATAAAAAATGATACAGGAATAAATTCTTGCAGAATGAGAGGGGTTAGAAACATAGATATTTTCAGGAGAGTGTTTTTCGCAGAGGAAACACCCAGAGCAAAAGCACAAAGTTAAAACTTGGCTTTTCTAAGGATCAGTAAGGTGGTGAGATCCTCCATAGGAAAATGAGAGAAGTAGGACAAGGTTGAGAAGCAAAGAGAAAATCAAGTAGAGACTCAGAAGTCACCTGTTGAAGAATTTTGGCTTTTCCTCAGAGGGAAACTGGGAGCCCCTGTTGTGTTATAAATGGAGGAGTGCAATGATCTGATTTCCATAGGCTCTGCCTGAGTGCTATGGTAATAATAGAATGTGAGCAGGGAAGGAGAGAGCAGAGAGAGAGCAGTTAGGGGATTACTGCAATAAAGCAAACAATACTGATGATGGCTCAGACCAAGGTAGGATAAAGTAGTAGGTGGAAAGTTCAATTCTAGGTAAATTTTGAAAAGAGTACCCTTGGCATGTCCTATTGCAGAGGATATATGTGCAAGAAAGAATAGAATGAAAGAAACTGTAGGTATTTGTTGTCTTATAGTAGAAGGGGGAGGGTGTAGGTGGAGCCAATTTCAGGAGACAGAGATCAAGGGTAAGTTTGGGTCCGGTTAACTTTGAAATGCCTCCTGTGCATGCAAATGGAGATGTGGAGGAAAAAGTGGAATTTTTAAAAGATTTATTTATTTATTTGAAAGGCAGAGTTACAGAGAGGCAGAGGAAGAGAGAGATCGTCTATCCACTGGGTCTCTCCCCAAATGGCCACGAGCTGCGCTGATCCAAAGCCAGGAGCCAGGAGCTTCTTCTGGGTCTCCCATGTGGGTGCAGGGGCCTAAGCACTTGTGTCATCTTCCACTGCTTTCCCAGGCCATAGCAGAGACCTGGATCAGAAGTGGAGCTGCTGTGACTCAAACCAACACCCATATGGGATGTCTGCTCTGCAGGTGGTGGCTTTACTCACTATACCACAGCACAAGCCCCAAGTAGGATTTGAGAGCTTGGAGTTCAGAAAGGGCTCTAGAAATATGAATCTTGGCTGGACATATAATTTGGAAAACCATAAACATAAAGATAGCATTAAAACCAGGGGAGCAATTATATCACCTAAGCGTTTAAGTGTGCACTTATGAGAACTAAATATGCTAAAGCATTCCTACCTTAGAGTGTCCATGAGAGAAGACAAAAAGCCAGGAAAAAATACCAAGAATAGCAATTAATGAGTTGGGGAAAAAACCAAGAGCAGGCTAGGACAATGTAATAAGGAGGAAAGAGCGGTTAACTATACCTACCACTGTTAATAGAATCCCTAGTTCTAATCAATGTAGTACCTTGTGTTAAATAGAAAAAAGAGCTATGCTCCTTCAAATATGCCACTCACCAATCAAGCAATATGGAGTAAATTTCTCTGGCCCACCCAATTGATCTCTTTTCTACTTTGTGCAGAAAAATTTGTACAGTTGTGCGTGGTAATCCTTGCTGTTGGTGAGTAAAGCAAGGACTAAGAATCGGCCATTGAATTTGGCAACATGAGTGTCACTAATAACATTGACACAAGCAGTTTGGGAAGAGTGACAGTTAGAAATAAATCAATATTAAAGGTTTAAGAAGGAATTAGAACAGAGGAATTGGATACAGCGAATACATAGCTGTTTGGATGAGATTTGCTGTAAAAAGGAATAGAGAAATAGAATACAGCTGTTGGAAGAAAAAGGGTCAAGAGAAATGGAAAAATAACCCATATTTGGGAGCCAATGGGAGGGACACATGGCATCGCCTTTTGCTTGGACCACCGCAGTGTCTTTCTCACTTGTTTCCTTCTATGCCTACAGTCTTTTCTCCAATTAGCCCCTGTGTATGAACCTCTTAAACCATACATTGGTAATGAACTCTTTCTATCACACTCAAAGTAAATTCATTTCCTGATAAATTTGGGAGATTGGCTCCAGAATTTGTCAGAGATACCAAACTCTGTGGATGTTCAATTTCCTTATTTAAAATAGTGTGGAATTTGTATAACACACACACACATCTTCCTGAATCCTTTAAATCACCTCATTACTTGCAATGCCCAACACAATATAAACTTTTATCATTTAGGAACTAATGATGAGAACAAAAGTACACATCCAGTGCAGATGCAATTCTTTTTCTCAAATATGTTCAATCTGCAGATGATGGAAGTCACGTCAATCATGAAGCACAAGGCCCTCTGGGCCAGCTCTTGTTTCCACTTCTGCCACTTATCCCCTCAAGCATGCAGCTGCAGCCTTACTGGATGCTGCTGTTCCTCCCATGTAGCTAGTATTCTGTCACCTTGGGGCTCCTGTACTTGCTGTACTTCCCTCAGTAACTCTTCTCCATATTTGTGCATGGCTTACTACTTCATTTCATTCAAGTTTTTGCATAACCATCACTTCCTCAGTCCTGGTCTGACACCTGCCAATCTCTATTTATTTGCCATATTTTTTCTTTTTTTACATTGTACTAATTGCTACCCGATTTTATGATTTTCCTTTTAACTGTGTCCAAAAATGTAATTCCATTTTCTTGTTTCATTTGATTATGTATTTACCCCTAGCTCATTGCACCATTATGCCTGCCTTATAGAAGGCATTGGTAAGAATATTTTACATAAATGAATAAATTATTGAAGAATAAACACAACAAACACTATGACAATTTAACACCTTATAAGATTTTGGCAGTTAGGGTGTGAATTTGAGTTCTGTTTGGCCTCTAAGTTGAATAGAGAGAACTCTGATATGCACCCTTCTTTTTAACACACAAGAGTGCTCTAAAGATATCTATTGGCAAAACACATTTGGTTCAAGCTGATCACATTGTTTGGGATTTTTAAATTAAAAAAAAAACTTGGTAGAAAATAGAATCAGAGCTGTGCTGGTCTCTAATGGAAAACAGACTGGATTTGCATCAGAGGGCTGGGATTCAGGTCTCCACTTGACCACTTGTCAGTGCTGTGTGACTTTCTATGTCACCATATCTCTCTTTGCCTTAAGTCCCCAGTTTTAAATTCGTGACAAATAATACCTCATCTATTTCTATCACCTCATTGCTTGTGAGCTCAGTGAGATATTTGGGATAGTGCTAAACAAATGCACATAAGTATTTTCTCTGGATGAAAAGGAAGGGAGGCTAGTCCATGGGGACGCAAACAGTTTTGCAGCATCGTGTGCACCATCTGGCTCTTTGCAATGTGTCCCTCGGGAAGAAAAATGTGACTGTCGCCGAGATTGCAGTAAAGAAGCATTTCAAAAGTGATATTTTTCCAACTCTAATAAGTCTGTGATCAAACAATCAGTTTCTGGGGTAAAGGCCACCACTTCCCACCAGCTGACCTGGAAGCATGTACCATATATTTAATGTCAAGAGTGTGCACGCATAAGCAGTTGCTGCCTGTGAAGAGCAGAAAACGACAGGCTGTAGGGTAAGAGTTCCCATCCTCATCCGGCTGGGAACTGAGAGATGTGCCTCCGAAGGCTCTGCCTGACACAATGCCTGGCAAATGCCAGCCTGTCCCTGGCGGGACCAGGGGTGGCACTTTAAATGCAGCATTGTGTGTGTTATATGTAAGAAGAGAGGAGTTGCCTGGAAGGATGTGAATGCTAGAAACAACAGAAGTGTAGAGGTAGCTCAGAGCTCGCTCTCTCCTGGCAGCATTTTCTTTTTGCCTTCACCTACTCCATTGCCCTCTTTCATTCCTTTCCTCTGTTTGCTAAATTTGCCCCATTACTTCAGTCTACACACAACCCTCTCAGACCACCCTGAGCTTGTGTCCTTCTATCTGTAGAATGGCCCCATTCTGTCAGTAGCTCCTCAGTCTCTGAGTTCCAATGGCCACAGAGGAACCTTCAGCCTGGCCACAGAAGTCCTGGATCATTGGTGACTTTGGTTTGGGCTTACTCTGAGAGAGATGCCCATCTCTGGACAATCAGCTGTGCCAGGTGAGTGGATGGTGCAGAGCAAGACTTGCCTTGTTGAAAGAGACTGTGAACCTGGGCAGAACCCCGAGAAAGGATTCAGTTGGCATCGGCATTCTAAATGGTGAAGTCATCTCATGTGTGTGGGTTGCCCCACAGTTTCTTCCAGGATCATTGTTGACTCAGAAAGTGGAGGTAATTACTCAGAGACAGGTTCAATAGGTTACTGAGTCTCCCACTTGAACATTTATTTTCTTTTCATCCTGATTGTCAGTCTAACATACATTATGCCAGCCTTAATAATTTTTGAACTTAACAAACTAGGTTCTAACACGTCAAAAGGGGGCTTATGGGGCTGGTGCCATGACACAGTAGGTTAATCCTCCGCCTGTGGTGCTGGCATCCCTCGTGGGCGCTGGTTGGAGATACTGCTGCTCCTCTTCCAATCCAGCTCTCTGCTGTGGCCTGGGAAAGCAGTGGAAGATGGCCCAAGTCCTTGGGCCCCTGAACCAGCATAGAAAACCAGGAAGAGGTACCTGACTCCTGGCTTCAGATCAGTGCAGCTCCAGCTGTTGTGGCCCTTTGGGGAGTGAACGAAGGGACAGAAGACCTTTCTCTCTGTCTCTCCCTGCCACTGTCTGTAACTCTACCTCTCAAATAAATAAGTAAAAATCTTTTAAAACAGGGGGCATACAGTAAGTCCCATTAAGTTGGAAGAGTTATTTCACAATACACTAATACTGAGGCTGTCCAATATGTCAGCCCTCAAAGTGCAGTATATAGGATTAGACTACAGTACAGCTTTCCTTTGTTGCTCACCTCCCCTCACCAACCCTGACTCCATTCTCCTGGAAATACTTCATGATTCCTAGCAGTGAGAATTGGACATCAAGCCATAACCTCAGTTCCCAGTAACACCCTTTTGGTTAAACAAATCCAAGAGAACATTCAATGAAACAGAAGCTACTATACCACTGTCACCTGTCACATTGAAAATGGAGGCTTCATTGACTAGGAAGATCAGGTAACTTTGCTTCTAACACGAATTTTTAAAATATTATATTTTTAGGAAATATATTTTTGCAATTATTAGTGTAGTGGCAGGAACTTAACCACCAGCACTGCCTGTTATCATACTTGGTCCAGGGGTTGGACAATGCAGTGTGACTGGGAACTCTCTAACCAACTCCATCCCAGCAGGTACAGCACAGGGAAGCCCTCATGCTACCCACACCATCAGAGCCAGAGAACTGAGTCCTTCAGGACTCTCTGGAAGTGGAGGCTCCTGTGGCATTATTTGTCATGCCCACTGACTAGCAAGTTGCAGTTTGTTAAAAAGAAGAATTAGAGCTCTGGCTTTGCTTGATTAATGAGCTTATTATGTAAGGTTGCTATGACACCCATTTATTTCTAAATTTCTGAACTGGTCCATGGAGGTATTCTCACAGACAGATTTCTGGCAGACAAATAGCCTTTCTATGGTTGAGAGGGAAGACTGCATTTCATGTGTTATCCAGGTAGTCTGATTACCTAGAGATTGGATCTTAGAGAGCCCAAAGGTAGGGTCTCCAAATTATGTCCTTGATGAACAGAAAGTCTCATGAGGGTGAAGATGATGGTGATGATGATGATGATGATGATGCTATTAAGCACAGGATATCTGCTGAGATTAAGTGCGTTAGGTAGGATCACATATGTAGAAGGTAGCCCCAGGACTGGAGAAACAGGTTTCAGTGACCATTAAGGCTAAACATGCAGATGTTTGTTTTATACTCCCATTCTCCAGCTCAGTCTGATTACTTTTAAAAGTAGAACTATTGACTTAGACTCAAGAGATTTCAGGACTCCACCCGTTTTTCCATCTTGGAGCACCCTCTACCTGACTAAAGTGTGCAGGGGAGCTGTGAGGGAGATTCAACAGCAAAAATTGCCCTAGAAGGCTGGCCTGTGCTTGTATCTACTTTTCAGACAAGGGGAAATAACAAAAGAACACACAATACACATCTTGGTAAGAAGGATAGCATTGGGGTTCTGAAACTGGACTGTGAGGTAGAGTTGTGTAGATTGGCACTCCCAAAAGGGTGTGACCTAAGTGAAGTGGGGAAGTGTTAGATAGCATGGCCTGTTCATGGGGCTGGTAAATCACAGAACTCCTGCCATGGTGCCTGAAGGGCAGCAAGTCCTTGGGAATTATTGAATGAGAGACAGCTAGAATCCAAACCCAACTTTGTATTCTAAAGGCTATGTAGTCTCCATTCACAGTCTGCATCCATCTTTAATATCTTTCATTCATTAGCACTGAGAGAAAAAGCTTTCTTAATTTTACATTTTATCACAGATGCAGAAATACCACATTTTGATATGGAATAATCACCTCGGAGCAATGTATGAAGATAGTAGGAGCTTAGTATTCTGGCTATCCTTGTCACTGAGTCCGAGGTGAGAGGGGCAGCATGATGGTACATGGATACACAACTGCTCAGACCTGGGAGGGACCATTCCTGACATCCTTCAGGTATGGTAATTCAGCACAGCTTCATGATGTAAAGGCCAGTTGAAAATGATTGCTGTGGACTATCTATGTAATGCATCCTGCCACCGCTTGGAATTCAGTGTAAACTTAAATAACTTATCCAAGGGAGTTATCTTAATCAAGTAGCAGAAAAGAATTTGTACCAAGACATTTCTCTAACAAGGCAGGGCCATAACATGAGCAGGGACCTTGCTGGTTAAGAACTCCCTTTGATTTTTTTTAAAAAAGATTTATGTATATATTTTAAAGGCAGAGTTTCAAAGAGGCAGAGGCAGAGAGAGAGAGAGGGAGATCTTGCACCCGCTGGTTCACTCCATAAATGGCTCCAAGGGCCAGAGCTACGCCAACCTGAAGCCAGGAGCTGGGAACTTCTTCCAGGTCTCCCATGCGAATTCAGAGGCCCAAGGACTTGGGCCATCATCTTCCACTGCTTTCCCAGGCCATAGCAGAGAGTTGGATCAGAAGTGGAGCAGTTGGGACTCAGACTGGCACCCATATGGGATGCCAGCACTGCAGGCAGTGGCATTACCTGTTAAACCACAGCACCGGCCCCCCTTAGATATTTTTAACAGGGGGGAAATTACTTAATAAGAAATTTCTTTGATTTAGAGCATCTCATAACTTTTCACTCCCTTCCCCACCCTCTTTCCCTACAACACACAATGTCTCTCACCCCACCCCTCTTGCTCTTTTCTTTCTTGAGTTCAGTGATCAAGGAGATGTGTAAAGTCCAGAAAATTTTATATCTACTATAACTAAATTAGTGAAGCTCTGTCTTATGCGATGCTTGATTCATGAAGCAGAGACACTGTGCCCAGTATAAAATACATTCCCTTCTTTGTATTGCTTCAACAGAAATTTTTCTTCTCATCATCCTACCAAATAACATGTTAAATTTTAATTTTATTTCTCATGAATGTAAGCAAATACTTCACCTGCCTGGTAAGGATTAGTTGGGTATCTGCTTCCTGCCTGCCTGCCATGGATGCTGGGAACCAAGACTGGAAAAACTGGCAGAGGAAACATGGAAGGACAGGGAAAAATATGCCAGAGTCAAGAACGGGATCTACATCTCCCACCTTCTGGGCCAGGATTAATTTACTAAACTGTATCGGTGTGCAAGAGGCTACCGTAAGGTGACCTGTTTATCCCTGAATGTGAGAGATGGGTTCCATGCTGTTCCATGTCTGTCTTTCGTTTCCTTGTGGTATGGGGTAACATAACCACCATTAGGCAGCACAGGGCTGGGGACCAGGAACAAGTGGGGCAGCATCCACAGCTGGCAAAATCTATATGGGTGCATCGCTGGCAGTCAGCTGTCTGGTCTGGACTAGAATTAGGATATTTTCAACTTCTCAGGCCCCAGCATCCCTGCTTTCCCAAATTGTAGAGTTTAGTTCAAAAGGCAACATGATCTTCAGTGCTTTTCTAGCTCTGCAATGACTTATTGAGTCTGAAGTAGAATAGTAATTACTCTGTTCACCTAGTGCCCAGCACCTGAACCAGCATGTCACCTGTTATTTTTCCCTTAAAATATATTTGTCATCTCAAAACTCACTTTCCCCTCCTTCAAGTTTTAGCAACTTAAACATGGATCAAGGGTTATCACATAGCATATTTAAATGGTGTCTCTTTCATACAAGAGCATTCATTTCCCTCAACGGAGTTGGTGGTGAAATAATTCCTTAATTAGCTTAGATCATGGTTGTATTGTGCAGGGTATGTGTGAAAAGGGCGAAAGGTGAAAGAGGAAAAAGAGGATCATAAAAAATTCTAAATTAGGGAGAAAAATGCTTCTGGGAAGGATTTTATTTTCATAAGAGCATCCTCTCTTTAGAGGTCCAGTAATTTTATAAAATGTAGACTTCAAAATGATGATTCAATAGCCATGCTCAGGTGGTCTTTCATCAGTGAACTTAAGGCTTGGGTGAAAACTAGAATCCCCTTGGCATCACGTGGAACTATCCCCCTTACCCCCACAACTGGCGGATTATGTATTTTCAGCCACGTCTCACTTCAATAGGCTGTGTGTGGAAAAAATACCGTGGCAAGAGGCTGTTGCCTAGTTTAAACAACAAATTCTGCAGCAGGGAGATCACCCCTGGGGCCTAGGGGTCAGTGGATAGAATACCAATCTAGAGAACCTTACAAATCTGGAGAAAATTACCTTCAGCTGCATGAAAAGCATGATAAATTTCAAGAAATATCATTTTTATTTTTAGAATGTGAAGACTAACACTATCCTTAACCTTGAGATTCTAATATTACAGGAGCCGTGGTGTGGTCCAGCATTGCATAATGATAAATCCATAGTGTCAGAGATGGATTTATCTGAGGGATTTTATGCCATCCTGATATTAAGACTGCAAGAGGAAAATATGTAGGTGGGTAAGCAAATCAAGCTTTGCATTTTGTCTTGAGAAAGATTGAAAATGATGTTTTTCAAGGCAAAGAATCTTCCTGTTACTTTTGTTTAAGTGAATTGTATTCCTCCCACATGGCTGAAGGCTATTTTGGGTGTAGATTATAAGCTGAGAAAAATTTTTTGGTGGTATGGTTTTTACTTGATAAGAATGACTTCTACAGACATCATTTATAGAGATATCTCCAATGTATAGCCCATGTGTCTGGTGAAAAGTGCATTATATCATCATTACTCCTCAGAACTATTAGCAGAAGCCTTTAGGGAATCTCATATTTCTTTTTTATATATAATTGCCATATATTTAATCTTTTGTTGTGGTGGTGATGATAAAATAACATATATAATACATTTGTCCTTTTAATCATTTAAGCATACAGGTAAACTGAGTTGCATTATATTCATTTATTATATATATAGTCAAACTCAGTTTGATTATATTCATGGCACTGTGCAACCATCACTGCTATTTATTTCCAAATTTTCTTTTCACTTCAAACATAACTTTTACCATCCTGCCATGTATTCAAAGAATTCTGAATACTGGCTCAAATGGACCAGACAGCATGTTAATTTGTAAGCTTTTTATTCAGTGAGAAATGTGCAGGAGAGTGAGGGCTTTATTTAGGGAGAAAGAGAAGTCTAGAAACTAAGTTGGGTCCATACCAAGCAGAGAGCAGGCCAGGAGAAAGCTACGTGCAGCAAGCATGCAGGCCAGAAAGCAGGGAGTGGGCACCCGAGGCCTCACTCCCCAAAGGCATGGGGCAACAAGGGAAACAAAAGGTGGGGCCCACCATGTTCCAGGCCTTTAGTCCACTTCCAAAGGGGAGTGGTTATGTAGCCTGATTGGCAGACGGGTGTACAGGAGGGATCAGGTAGGGATGTGAGATCACACAGGGGTGTGGTCTTCCAGTTCACAAACCTAATAAACTTTATGCTATCTGCCTGCCTACGTCAGAACCATTGTAACTTTCAAGTAATTACTCACCATCACCCCTTCCCCATTCCCAGATGACCCCTCATCTACCTTCTACCTCTATGAATTTGCCCATCCTATACACTTCACGTGAGTGGAGTAGTGCAGTTCCTTTCCATTGTGTCTGGCTCATTTCACTTGCTGTAATGTTTTTATTTACCATTGATATTGTAGCATGTGTAGGAACTCCATTATTTTGCATGGCTGAATAATATTCCATGGTGCATACAGATTAGATTTTATTTGCTCATTCACCTGTGATGGGCACATGGCTTGTTTTCACCTTTTGGTGCTTGTAACTATGATTCAACTACCTATTTTTTAAAAAATAACTTGTAGTAGACATTTGCTAAACAGTAATTCTTCCCTGGAAGGTTAATATGTTAATATTATTTGCTTAACTGAGAGAAAGAGAAAAAATTCACATCTATTGATTCACTCCACAGACTTGTGAAATACGAGGGATCGGACTAGGGTCAATGTTGTGAACCAGGAACTCAATTCACTTCTTCCATCTGAGTGGCAGGGATCCAACTACTTGAGCCATCATCTTTGCTTCCCACGTTCCTTGTTGGCAGGAAGCTGGAGTCAGGAAGGAGTCTAATACAGCTTCTCCAATATGAGGTGTAGGCATCTTAGAGGAAAAACTAAATCTGTGATCCCAAGTTTCATTCTTCAAGGTCAGTTTTTAAATGTCTTTACTGGGGAAGAGTTCCCAGATCAACACTGGCTGGTTAATAAGGTGGGAATGTCTCTTGCTCTGAATATTAAGTGAACAAAATCGCTTCATAATTTACTTTAGCTCTACCAGTATAAACTAAGGAATATCATCATACTACTACTGTCCTATAGCCCCAAATGAATTTGGATGATAAACAATGTTCAGCCACAATTCCAACAGTAGAAGAGAAGTTAGATTCTAGGAGAAGAACGAGAGGCTGAATTATCACCAAGAGAGTTAGCAGCTGGATGAGCAGTGTGGTTTCAGAGCTGAGGATAATGAGTCAGGCAGATTCATTCATGAAATGGAACCACTTAGAATACTTAAGGTAAGAAGAGATTTAAGATGGGGGACTTGATTGCTTTCAAAATTGCCAGAAGGATCACTGAGGTGGGGACTAGGAGGGCACTAGGAAGATTCTGAACCACTCTTTATTGACCCTGCAGGAACTATACATATGAAGCCATCATTGGAGATGAGGATTCAAGAACGTGTTCATGCCTCTGTGATCCAGGGTGTGGGAACCAGGGATCATCGCAACAGGTTGACCAACCTCCCCCTCTTCTTCTCCCTCTCTCTCCCCCTCCTCCCCCTTCCCCCTCCTCTTCCTCCTCCTCCTCTTCTTCTTCTTCTTTTTTTTTTTTTTTTTTTTTGACAGGCAGGGTGGACAGTGAGAGAGACAGAGAGAAAGGTCTTCCTTTGCAATTGGTTCACCCTCCAATGGCCGCCACGGCCGGCACGCTGCGGCCCACGAACTGCGCTGATCCGATGGCAGGAGCCAGGTGCTTCTCCTGGTCTCCCATGGGGTGCAGGGCCCAAGCACCTGGGCCATCCTCCACTGCACTCCCTGGCCACAGCAGAGAGCTGTCCTGGAAGAGGGGCAACCGGGACAGAATCCGGTGCCCCGACCGGGACTAGAACCTGGTGTGCCCCGGCGCCGCAAGGCGGAGGATTAGCCTAGTGAGCCGCAGCGCCGGCCCCTCCTCTTCTTCTACTTCTTCTTTGCTTTTGAAACAGAAGTCTATTAGTGCCAGTGTCGAGGCTCAATAGACTAATCCATCGTCTGCAGCGCCAACACTCCGGGTTCTAGTCCTGGTTGGGGCGCCGGATTCTGTCCTGGTTGCCCCTCTTCCAGTCCATCTCTCTGTTATGGCCAGGGAGTGCAGTGGAGGATGGCCCAAGTGCTTGGGCCCTGCACCCGCATGGGAGACCAGGAGAAAGCATCTGGCTCCTGGCTTCGGATCAGCGTGGTGGGCAGGCCGTAGCGCCATTGGGGGGTGAATCAACAGAAAAGGAAGACCTTTCTCTATGTCTCTGTCTCTCTCACACGGTCCACTCTGCCTGTCAAAAAAAAGAAAGAAAGAAAGAAAGAAAAAAAGAAAGAAAGAAAGAAAGAAAGAAAGAAAGAAAGAAAGAAAGAAAGAAAGAAAGAAGTCTATTAGTAGAGAACAAGATGTTTATAGGTCACTTTGAAAAATGGTTTAAAATAAAATTTCTGCAGTTTGTGTCAAAGTAAGTTTTGGTATTTCCCTTTATTACCGATAGATTTTTGGTTTTGGTTAAAACTTTAGAAACTATATATTTGGCATCATTTAAAGCATCTAGTCATGACTAGCACCTTTACACAATTTTTTTTAAAGTTAAGATCTTTTATTGGGGTGATGAGGCTGAGAATTTAGGGGAGAGTGATGAATTAGCATGCAAATTCAGCCACAAAAACTGTGGATTCCTGGGTAAAGCAAAGAAGAAAGAGGGGAGAGCTCATTGGTAGGGGATGGATCTATGGGTCTGCGTGGGCTGTGAATTTTGGGTTTCAGAAGAAGGATGGATGCTGAATTCCAGTGAATTATTGACTTTTCTTCTCAATTGCCTATTTATAAAATGATAGCCCTCTAGTATCATTTGTTGAACTCTGTAATTAACACACAATTATTCTTAGGTGTTTAAATTTTCACTGAAAAGTGATCCCTGTTAGAAATTTGGAAAACATTATGCTGAGTGAAATAAGCCAATCCCAAAGGGACAAATACCACATGTTCTCCCTGATAGGTGACAACTAACTGAGCACCAAAAAGGAAACCTGTTAAAGTGAAATGAACACTATGAGAAACGGTGACTTGATCAGCCCTCACCCTGACAGTTGATGAGCAACGTAATATGTTATCCCGCTTAGTATTTTTTTTTGTTTGTTCTACTTAATACTTTTGGTTGAATACTGTAATCAATATACAATTATTCTTAAGTGCTGAAACTTAACTGAAAAGTGATAGCTGTTAAATATAAGAGTGGGAATAAGAGAGGGAAGAGATGTGCAATTCGGGACATGCTCAAGCTGACTTACCTCAAATGGTGGAGTTAGAAACATACTAGGGGATTCCAATTCAATCCCATCAAGGTGGCATGTACCAATGCCATCTCACTAGTCCCAGTGATCAATTTCTGTTCACAATTGACATAAACAAGACTAGTGTCTGCAAATACTAGCTGATAGAATCAAAAAGGGAGAGAACGATCCAACATGGGAAGCGAGATACACAGCAGACCCATAGAATGGCAGATGTCCTAAACAGCACTCTGGCCTCAGAATCAGCCCTTAAGGCATGCGGATCCGGCTGAAAAGCCCGTGAGAGTACTTCAGGCATGGAAAGCCAAGACACTCTGGCAAAAAAAAAAAAAAAAAAAAAAACTAAATGAAAGATATCTGTGAGTGAGATCCCAGTGGAAAGAACGGGTCATCAAAGAAGGAGGTACCTTTCTCTGAAGGGAGGAGAGAACTTCCACTTTGACCATGGCCTTGTCTAAATATGATCAGAGTCAGTGAACTCAGGGGGCTTCCATAGCCTTGGCAGCTCATGACAAGAGCCTAGGGTGATTACTGATGCCATAAACCAGAGTGTCAATTTGTTAATTCAACAACAGGAGTCACTGTGCACTTACTCCTCATGTAGGATCTTTGGCCTTAGTGTGCTGTACATTGAGATTTAATGCTATAGCTAGTACTCAAACAGTATTTTTCACTTTATGTTTCTGTGTGGGAGCAAACTGTTGAAATCTTTACTTAATGTGTGCTAAACTGATCTTCTGTATATAAAGAGAATTGAAAATGAATCTTGATGTGAATGGAAGGGGAGAGGGAATGGGAAAGGGGAGGGTTGTGGGTGGGAGGGACGTGATGGGGGGGAAGCCATTGTAATCCATAAGCTGTACTTTGGAAATTTATATTCATTAAATAAAAGTTAAAAAAATGAAAGCCCTGCCATGATGATTCTGGGAAGGGGAGTTGGGCTCCAATGTGTGTGTGAGTGTGTGTGTGTGTGTGTGGTGGAACGAATACTTCCATGGGACCCTCCACTAGAGTTCTCTGGTTGGTGAGCTTGGGAACAAGAATGGGGCAAGTATAACTTAGTGCTCCCCCCCTTAAGGAGTTGAGTGCTCTCAGGATGTACAGAGGCTGCCCTGCTCTTCTGTGTTGGTTTTGCAGATGCCCAGTGGAAGTGTAGGAGCACTAATTGTCGAGCACAGTCCATGATTTTTTGTTATTTTAGTCTTTGAACTTCAATTTCTGCTAATTTAAATAGAATAGGTTACAGTATTGTTATCAGAGCACTGATGTGCTATGTCAGACATTGTAACTTGTCGCTCCCCCTCTTCATGGGGGAACGACACTAAGCCCTGCCTAGGCTTCATATCCGAGTTACGGCACCATTATGTCGCTCCCCCTCTTCGTGGAGGAACGACACAGGACCTTGCGCTGTTCTTTCGTCTGCTCGGCCCTCCCCGGGTTTGCTGCTGGTTCTTCCCGGGTTGGCTACTATCCCTTCCACCTCCGTGGAAGGGCGGTTCCCCCTGGCCGCTTTCCCCACTTCCGCAGGGGAGCGGCACACCGCCGGCCGGCTCTTCTCGGGGGCTGCACAGGTGTTCCTTCAGCTAGATGTTCCCCTTAGATGTTCCTGGTGCATGCCGTCTCTCTCCTCCTTTATAGTCCTCCTCCGCCAATCCTAACTCGGCTGCCCACACGCCGAGTACGCTGCTCTCCAATCAGGAGCAAGTCCTACAGTTTATTGGTTGAACTGGAGGCAGCTGGGTAGAAGCTGTTTTCTCCTCTCCCAGCGCCATATTGTAGGAGAGCAGATGCATAGAATAAGTCTTAATTCCAGTAACTTAGTCTAGTCCGAGCTGCTCCCCACAGAGGAGAGCAGATGCATAGAATAAGTCCTAATTCGAGTAACTTAGTCTAGTCCGGATTGCTCCCCACAGATCCCCCTTTCTTTTTATTTTTTAGCGTTGATACGCGCCTGTCTTCAGTGTCCCGCGGCACACACTCTGCTCTACTTGCTAGAGTTGCCACAGGCTCTTACAAGTCCTATCAAACCGAATCCGGGTCCTCTCTTCGCCATGTTGTGAGGAGGTTTTTAGGCGCTGATGCGTGCCTGTGTTCGGTGCCCTGCAGCGCATGCTCTGCTCTGCTAGAACTGCCTGCAGGTGCTTACAAAACCTATCAGGCAAACCGAATCCAAGCCTTCTCATTGCCGTATTGTGGGGGAGACTTATTAGTGTTGGTTTGTGCCTATCTTCGGTGACCTGCAGCTCATGCTTTGGTCGAGCTGCTTGCTGGCGCTTACCGCCTTAAATCAGGCAGACCGAATCCAAGCCTTCTAATTGTTGCATTGTGGGGAAGCCTTACTGATGTTAATTCGTGCCTGTCTTCGGTGACCTGCGGCGCATAAGCTGCTAGCCGCCCAGGTGCTCATCGTGCTCATCGCCTCACTTAATCAGGCAGACCGAATCCAAGCTCTCACATTGCAGTGCTGTAGGGAGGCCTTTCTATTTCTCTATTTCTCTATCTCCGGGCATTCCTATTTCTCCCATTTTACTTCTATCTTCCAGCATTCCTATTTTTCTCACTTTACTTCTAAACTTCTGTTTCTCTTATCCCCGCAGCTTCCCGGCGCCTCGCCCCGCCGGCGGGTTCCCGGCTCTGCACCGCTTCAGCCCGCGCCTCATCTGCGCGGCTCGGCTTTGTGCGGCTTGGCTTCGCGCGCTCCGCGGTCTCGCACTTAACCCTTTCGCGTCTGAACCACGGCCTCGCGCCAACGCCCCGTGCTCTCTCTGCACGCGGCGGCTTCCGCGAATGTTTCCGCCACCACCGGCATTCAGTCCAAGTTCCCCGGACTAACCTGGCGAATTCTGGCGGCCCACGTCTCTGCCTCTGGTTCCAGATCTTCGCCTCTTGCTCCCCGGGGTGACTTGAAGAATTCCAAGATGGCTTGGCCTGCACTCGCGGCTTCATCCTCCCTAACATTTTTCTCTACCCGGTATGTTTCCTTAAGTTTTCTTCCAACAATATTCCTCTCATTTCTCCTGGCTACTCCCCACAGTCCGTATCCGAGTCCAAGCCTCCTCCAGGTTTCACTTTCGCTTTCAATCTCCTAGCTTCCCCGCCATAGTCCGCATCCGAGTCTATGAAAGCTTTCACTTTCGCTTTCAATCCTAACTTTTTTCCCACAGTCCATATCCGAGTTTATGCCTAGGCTTTCAATAGCTTCTTCCGGCACCTAGGCTCTTTGCTAGTCTCTCTCTCCGGTATTTTCCTACTTCTTCCCGTTTCTTCCCTCCTAAGTTTGCTATCCGTCCTAGGTTTCCTATCCGAGTCACGGCACCATTATGTCGCTCCCCCTCTTCATGGGGGAACGACACTAAGCCCTGCCTAGGCTTCATATCCGAGTCACGGCACCATTATGTCGCTCCCCCTCTTCGTGGAGGAACGACACAGGACCTTGCGCTGTTCTTTCGTCTGCTCGGCCCTCCCCGGGTTTGCTGCTGGTTCTTCCCGGGTTGGCTACTATCCCTTCCACCTCCGTGGAAGGGCGGTTCCCCCTGGCCGCTTTCCCCACTTCCGCAGGGGAGCGGCACACCACCGGCCGGCTCTTCTCGGGGGCTGCACAGGTGTTCCTTCAGCTAGATGTTCCCCTTAGATGTTCCTGGTGCATGCCGTCTCTCTCCTCCTTTATAGTCCTCCTCCGCCAATCCTAACTCGGCTGCCCACACGCCGAGTACGCTGCTCTCCAATCAGGAGCAAGTCCTACAGTTTATTGGTTGAACTGGAGGCAGCTGGGTAGAAGCTGTTTTCTCCTCTCCCAGCGCCATATTGTAGGAGAGCAGATGCATAAAATAAGTCTTAATTCCAGTAACTTAGTCTAGTCCGGATTGCTCCCCACAGAGGAGAGCAGATGCATAGAATAAGTCCTAATTCGAGTAACTTAGTCTAGTCCGGATTGCTCCCCACAGTAACTGGATAGGATTTATGGTGCAGAGTGAAACAGGGGAGTGGGTTTTCAGCACTGAGCACAGAATTACTCTGTACTGCCATATCCTCTACCCTTTTGATGCACTTTCAGGTGTTTGGGGGAAAATTCTAAACTTACCACTATGATTCATAAAAGACAATTTTTTTTCTTCAGGGAATAGCCATATCCCAGATTGGTACTTATGTTAGGGAATATCTAGAAAGAACATCATACTCCTTTATGAAAGGACCTCAAATAATTAAATGCATTTGGTGGTACTGAAGACACATGATTTAGCCCCTTCCTCTTCTAGGGGTCTTTGGAGACAGGTGTTGACAGAGTATAAAGTTTGCTTTGCTTTGCTCCTTCCTTCCAGGGGAAGCCCATGATTGTTCAGTACTTCCAATGACTGTGGATGGCTGTGTCTATTTTAAAACAGAGCAAAGTATCATCAGATACAGTTGGCCAATAGACCTAAATCATCTCCATTGTTATCTCATAAATAATCTCTTTGAATGCATTGATTCTGAACTTGAGTAGGGAAGGATGAGGGGTGTTAAGGATGAGGCTTCTCAAACTCTTAGAGGTGAGAGTGGAGAGGCTTTTTCTCATTCATTTAGTTTATGCTGTGTCACATGGTGCACAAATAAGAATCCAAATGCTATGTCTTGGACACAGATTCTGATTGTAATGCCACCCTCTCACTGTAGCCATTCTTCCAACCTGGGTTACTGGTATTCTCATTTGGGGAAGAGCTTTGACAGTGTATTTACTTTCCAAATGAATTATCAGCCAGATACATTTTAAAGTAATATCCAAATAAATCCCAAGATTTGACGTGATTCAGTTTCATGATAGCATCTTTCACAAAGAAAAACAGTCCAGAAGCCATAACCACAAAATTACTAAAACATGCTGCAATTAAAATTTTTACTTGCCTTTGCTAAAGGACAGTAAAAGGTATCCAATTAAAATCACAGAAACACTTATTAAAAAATTCTCCCATTTCTTCTCCAGCAAACCATTGTTTGCTTCCTGAGCCTTCTGCTCAGGACTTTACCAGGATCTCTTTACAGCTATTGCAGTTGTTTTCTGGTTCTCCCTTCTCTGCTGTGTTCTTAGTTCTTTATGTGTTTACTTCATATTTCCCCAACTCTACTTGCTTATATGGAAAACTTCAGAATAATGGAGACTGCAGTGTTGATAAGAACTTTGTAATATGCGAGGGCAGTTTTGAGTATAAAAAGAATTTGGTTTTTATTTATAGTTAGAGTTTGAGTGTCTTATTCAAAATTCTTAGGATCAGAATGCTTTCTATCTTGGGTTGATTCAGATTTTGGAATATTTTCATATAGCTAATGAGAAATTTTAGGGATGAGACCCAAGTCTAAACATGAAACTTACTTATGTTTCCTATACACCTTATACATAGCCTGAAGTCAATTTTATATAATACTTTAAATAATTTTGTACATGAAAACCAAATTTTATGGTATAGAGTTTTCCATTTGTGACCATGTTGGCACTCAAGTAGTTTTATATTTTGAATCATTTCAGATTTTGAATTTCCATAGGAGGGATGCTTAACCCATATCTGAGATTTAAATTTATATCAATTTATTTTAATATTAAAACTCAGTTTTCTTTAAGTTTAAATGTTGAACTTCAAGTCTTTTTATACTATTTATAAATTTTGAAAATTTAGAGTCAAGTTAGAACAATTTATTAATGTGTATTAACTCAAGTTAAAAAACTAAATTCCCTGTAGCATCTATCAATTGGGCTACCTCATGCACCACTCTTCATTACTGTATAAAAATCCATGCAGCACTTTGATGCAGTGTGTTACACCACCTGTGTTGATGGCATCACATATGGGTGCCGGTTAGAGACCCAGCTCCCTGACAGTGGCCTGGGAAAGCAGCAGAGAATGGCCCAAGTCTTTGGGCCCTTCCCACTCACATGGGAGATCCAGGAGAAGCTCCTGGTTCCTGATTTGGGATTGGGCCAGCTCCACTGCAGCCATCTGGAAAGTGAACCAGCAGATGGAAGACCTCTCCCTCTCCCTCTGTAATCGTTCTTTCTTTCTTCCTGTCTTCCTGACTTTCTTTCTTTTTCTTTCCTTGTTCCCTCCCTCCCTCCCTTCCACCCTCCCTCCTTCCCTCCTTCCCTCCTTCCCTCCTTTCTTCTTTCTTTCTTTTTTTTTTGATTTTTTTTATTTGAAAGGCAGACTTACAGAGAGGCAGAGAGAGAAAGAGAGAGAGAGATCAAGCTTCCATCTGCTGGTTCACTCCCCACATGGCCTCAACGGCCAGGGCTGAGCTAGGCTGAAGCCAGGAGCCAGGAGCTTGTTCCAGGTCTCCCATGAAGGTGCAGGGGCCCAAGTACGTGAACCATCTTCTGCTGCTTTCCAGGGTGCATTAGCAGGGAGCTGGATCAAAAGAAGAGCAGCTGGATCTTGAACCAGTGCCCATATGGGATTCCAGTGCTTCAGACAACGGCTTAACCCACTACATCACAATACCTAAACTCTGCCTTTCAAATGAAGAAATAAATCTTTTACAAAACCCATCTTCAGTGAACTCCTTAAATATTCCACAATCCTCTAGCCATCTTGCATGATATCAAACTTTGTCAATGGTGGGCAACAGAGATTGTGGCAGGAAAGGGCTTTCTTCTTGATTCCAGGGTGCTCCTCTTGGAAGTCTTGTGGGTTGCTTCTGCAAGTGACCTACTGCAGGATGAGTGGCTTCTCTAAAGTCTAGATCTTTCTGTACAGATGGCTTTTTCACTGCCACACTCCTGCAGTGTGCAACAGCTAGCAGCAGCATCTGAGGGTCAGTGGCATTCCCAGCTCTGTCTCTGAAGGTCTTGTAGCAACATGCTTCTGGTAACATGCTCCCATAAACAGATGGCATCTTACAGTGTAGATTTCTAAAAATGTTTCAGATAGTAGGTTTCCCGATGGTTCCACTGATGGAGCACAGTGACTTCCCTGGCACCCCATGTACTGTGATATTGCCCTCTGCATTAAGGTATGTACCTCAGTTCTGGATAGGCCTCATCCAGTGTATTGTGTCTCTCTTCAGGAGCAGGTTGCTTCTTGCATCTGCTGTTTCTGTAGTCCTGACAGTTCTCTTAACTTCTTACTAAACAATCTCTTGCTACTGCAATCCTCTATTATAAGCAATAACTTTTTATTCAGCGTGTCCTGTTAAATTACTGTGCAGCTCCTATCTCTTGATTATGCCCTGGCTGCCATCTAGGACATCATATTTGGACCATCAATTGTACATTGTAAGATATTATATGGGTTAAACAAGCAAGCAGTCCCATGTCCAACCTAATTCATTAAATAGGCTTAGACACTTAAATTTCATCTAAAATACCCAAAAGAGTGAACTTAAAGTCCCCAATAAGAAAACTCTTCCCAGATTCCTAAGATATCCTTGTAAATCTAACAAGTTAAATTTATAAATATAAGTAATTTAAAGTTCACGAGTGTTGCAACTTGCTTATAAGCAGTCCAATTTTTGTAGAACTTTGTACTTAAATCTTCAGTCATCAGAAGATTGATCTCTCATTATGTCAAAGTTATCTTTAGCATTTTAAATAAAGATGGGGTAGATATTTGGCCTCATGGCTAAGATACTTCTTTGCCCAGTGGTTAAGATATTGTAGCCCATGTTGGATGTTGAGTCTCTTCTCTGCTCCCAATTCCAGATTCTTGCTAATTTTCATTCTTGGAGACAATGAACATGGTTCTTGCAACCCACATAGGAGACCTGGGTTGAGTCCCTGGCTCCTGGCTCCAACCCAGCTATAGTGAGCATTTGGGGAGCAAAATAGTGCATGAGCGATCTTTCTGTCCATTTGTCTCCCTCTGCCTTTCAAATAAAAGGATAAATTAAAACAATTTAAATAAATTTAGGTTAGCTTGAACTTAATACACTAGTATCCACACTACAGTTTTGAGTTGCTTATTCATTTCTTTCTTGCCAAACATTTCAGGGATAGAGGAGATACTGACCTAGCTAAGCTTATTAAATCAACAATTCATAATGCACCATCTTGGACAAGCTAAGGTAACATCGATACTTACTGAGCAGGAGTTTGAGACCAAAGGGGAAACAGAATTTCTGCACTAATCCAAGTCATTATTTCTGAAGTATAGGCAGATATGTTTAGTCCTTTTTAAAAAATAGCCTGATATTAAAAGGAGACTGAATGGTCATATCCTTCCTAATTTTCTCATGCGATGTGAGAAATAGGAATCTTATATTTTCATTTGTACTTCTGTTGGGAAAAGCAGTTTCATGCATGCAGTTTTTTGACCCTGAGTAGGCTGCATAACAATGGAACTTGGGCCTGGAAAACTTCCTTGCCCATAAAGTGCTCACATCCTGTGCTAAATGTGTCACCTGTATGGGAATCTTTCTCTCTCTCACTTCAGATTCAATGTGCCCCTCCTTTGTCTCTCTTAAGCATGAGGGTCAGATGACACTTGCCCAACCCTACCATTACATCTGACTATTATTTCAGTCCCCTGCAGGGAGGGGATTGGTCCTTCTGCTGCAGCCCAGAAAGGGTATGTGCAGGCCAACTGCCCTGCCACTGACTTGCCAATCCACTGGCCAGAGGGGAACAATGCCCATGACTGAGGCTGATCTTGCTCTGTCCCTTGTCTGTATAAATAAAGCCTCCATCCACCCAGTGCTTGACTGTGTTGTCTGTTATTTGGCAATTCCAATACCAGAATACAGTGAACGGAAGTGTCTACTCTTCTACTTCTGACACATAAACAGCAGACAACAGATGTCATTTGCTTGATAATGTCTGTCAGTACTTGAATGAATTCTTTTTTATTTTGTTTATTTGGCAGACCTTTCATTAATTTATTCAGAAAAAAATAGATACAAGTTATCCTAGTCTTATCTAGAGCATGATTTTGTGAACTTCAGAATTTATACACAGAAGCACATGCATGTATGTACTCATATATGCTATGAAATCCTTTATGACAGGCACTGAATTAAGTAACTGCTTCTGAAAATGTTGTCATTGATTTCCTATGATAAAAAAACCTATAGGACATGTTTTCATACACAGTTCAAATTAATATGTCTAAATACCATGACTCACAAGGAAAAAATTTATATTTATATGATTTAGTGTCATATATACTTTAATGGCCTCCTAATAATTTTGTCATAAACTTTGGAACAACTATGCAAAGAATCTAGAAAAGCAAATCTGTTGTTATACACTACTCTCTTATTCTATGTTCTTAATATTAACATTTGAGACTTTAATTAAAAATACAATTGAAGAAATTACTTTTTCAGTACTGAAAAGCAATATTGGCCATATTGGCACTATGGTACTAACACATTTTCAAAATTCCATTTAATTAAGACCTCATAATAGTGTGCTGCCAATAGAACAATGTATTTTTTTCTTTCAGATCATTTCAGCATTTCCATCAGCAAAGATTGTAAGCTACTGTGACAATTCTAAAATCTGAAGGAGAAATCTAAATGAGAATACAGAGGAGAGACATTAGCTGTTAATATAATGTTATCAAAATGAAGAGCTTTTGTAAATTAGAAAACCAAATTTCCCTTGGCGACAGGTATTGTGGCCCAGTGGATTAAGCCTTGTGAACTTTCTTTGGAAAATAGACGTCAAATAAGTGGGGAGAACCAAGTTACCACTGTGGTTGAAGTATGCCTGGCAGAGACACAGTGGTTGTGTTTCAGTAGAAGGGCAGGAGCCAGGGCTAGCATCACGTTGCAGGAGGTTAAGCCTTCACCCACGATGCTGGCATCCCATACGAGCTCTATTTCAAGTCCCAGCTGATTCACTTCCAATCTAGCAACCTGCTAAGTGCTCATGCAAGCAGCAGAAGGTGGCCCAGGTGCTTGGGCAACTGTCATCCATGTGGGAGACCTGTGTGGAGCAGCAGGCTCCTGGATTCAGCCTAGCACAGCGCAGGCCATTATAGCCACTTGAGTAAACCAGCAGATGCAAGATCTGTCTGTGTGTGTGTGTGTGTGTGTGTGTGTGATCTGCTTTTGTCTTAGTAACTTTGCATTTCAAATAAATAAATAAATACCTTCACCAAGATTTCCTGACCCACATACACTAACTTAACTCTGTTGCCAGAGTAAACCTTGAAGTTTCCTTGCACCAAACAGTATCTATTTGGTACCAAAATCTAAGACTTCTTCAACTGATGTAGTCCATGGATCATTGATACCAAATTTGCTGGAAAACCTCAGAGAGCTGGATGGTTCATGTAGCACTGTGTAGAACTGCATGATGTCACTCTCAACCATCCTCATTTTGTGGCAACACTCTACAGAAATCATACTTTTCCAACATATAAAACATGTCATCAGACCTTATTTGGATCTTCCTATTTTCATGGTTCCAGGTGTCAAGTAAGCATTCTTCTACCTAGTTGGAGAGTTATCACTTCTTGAAGGCCACTGGAGCAGGCCACATGCAAAGTGGTCCACTGTAATTGGCAGCGTTTTCAAAATTCCTTCATCAATATATTAAATATTAAGGTATCACAGAATTTTGGTGACTTGCATTAAATGCAGTATGGCATATGCAGCAGGTCTCTGAGCACTTCAAGTCAGATGGTTGGCATTTAAAGAAATTTTAGTGGGTTCGGTGCTGTTGTACAACAGGTAAAGCCTCCTCCTGCAGTGCCGGCATCCCAAACGGATGCCGGTTCGAGTCCTGGCTGCTCCACTTCTGATCAAGCTCTCTGCTATGGCCTGGGGAAGCAGTGGAAGACCAAGTCCTTGGGCCCTGCACCCATGTGGAGACCTGGAAGAAGCTTCTGGCTCCTGGCTTCAGACCAGCCCAGCTCTGTCGGTTGGGACCATCTGGGGAGTGAACCAGGCTATGGAGGACCTCTCTCTCTGCTTCTGCTTCTACCTCTCTGTAACTCTGCCTTTCAAATAAATAAATAAATCTTTAAAAAAAAAAAGAAAGAAATTTTAGTTCCTGAAAGTCCTGTCCATCTTGTCTTGGTAGTTTGCACCACTTCCCGTGCAATGGGAGCTACTCAGTTGGGCTCGTTCGCCTATGCAAGCTGCTCTGTGAATCTTCCCCAGATTCTGGTCTCACACCTGGTGCCTAGACTATAACTTTACCCCATTACGCTTGAGTGAATTCTTAATTTCTTCAACAATCAATTACAATCATAACATAATTTAATCACCATGTATCAGGCGTGCATTTCTACTCATATTTTTTCCTGGTACTTGGGGTCTCAACTCTCAGGTAGTACTATTGACACCTCGAAGCTGGCTCCAAAAGCTGTAATCTTTCCATCTGTGAGCTAGGTTAAAGTTTGTGAAAATGTTTTCTTCCATTTCCATTACACTTGTGTTTCTGAGACCATGGTATGTGGCACTAGATAGGCTGCTTGGAGACAAAACATTCAAATTTGGTCATTTTTGGCTTTTATGCTATCTCAATGTTCACATCTTTTGCAAAGGGTAAGCCTGGATCCTACGTCTCCTACTCCTTTATTCTTTGTGATATAGGCAGACAGACAGGATTAAATCAATTAGTTTTTTGAACTGGAGACCCCGCCCTCTGTGGGATCTCAGGCCCCTACCTGACTTCACTTGGATGCCCAACTACCGAAGCACTCACCCTTTGGGAGTAAATAAAAGGCCTGGAGCACGGTGCCCCCCTCCCCACCTTGTTGTCCTGTGCCTTCAGCTACGTGGCCTGTTGGCGGCTGCTCTGCCTCTGCTTTCCTGCTCACTCCTTTGCCCCACATGTCTCCCAGCTTGCTCTCTGCCTGGTATGGACCCAACTTGTGTTTCCAGACTTCTTTCTCTCCTAAATAAAGCCCTCATTCTCCTGTGCATTTCTTTCACTGAATAAAGGTTTTACTATGTCGCCTGGTTTATTTTGAGCTGATATTCAGAACTCTACCTGAATAGATGGAAAGAACCCACAGAATTATTAATATTCAAAATTCTTACTAAGGCTCGCCAATGTCATTTGTAGTTCTCTTTACGTGGTTTCCTCAGCCACCCCAGTCTTGGGAATAACTGAGTGCTCCTGTGTTTGGAACAGAGCTGCTCAAGTACGATGCCCAGACTCAAAACTTGCCTACCCCCTTCCTCTGAGGCCCAGAGTGGCTTCACACTTTTACTATTTTTAAACTGCTCTTTACCGAGAACTCTATCCTATATTTACCTTTGTTGGCCAGTCCTCATTCCCAAGAGCCTAGCCTTTGCTTTCAGAGTTCCCTTCTTCTTGGGAAAAGCATGGAGCCTTCAGGCAAACAGGATTCCTGGAGGCCTGTTGTCATGCCCAAAATCTCTAAGGTGGATAGGCAGCATTAATAACCACCTCACAAGCAAGAGACCCATTGCCTTCAGGCAGAAAAACCTTCACAATGAGCCAAAGGTGGAAAAATAAAAAACCCAAACAATCAAATATCCTTGCCAGTTTGCTGCAGTCCTGATTTCTCGGAATTCCATTGTTCATCGGCAATTCAGGGACTTTTGCTCATTGCCATTGATTACCCAGCTCCCCGTTTGCTGTGCAGGTCATGGCAGGCTTGCTGAAATTGCCTGCCCGGGACTCAATTACCGCGATTGCATTGAGATATTTTGTGTGAGGGAATGGCCTGTTACAGAACACACAGAGGGAAGCAAAACACTGATTATTTAATTTGCATTGTTTTTCCATGAATCTAAAGAAACTCCCATCTGCAAGGAGCGTGGAGGCAAAATGATTAAGACAGAACAGCTAGAATAGAATGAAATAAACCTAGTAGCTTAAAAGAATAAGGGAGAAAAAACTCAGGGAAGCAGAAGCAGTCATTAAAAACCATGTTATTTAAATAATACTATATCTCTCCTGCCTGATCATTCTGATTACACTGGACTAATCTACAAAAATTGAAAGGTAATGAGCAGTATTTCCTTAAAGCACATTAAATAATAGTGTCAAAATGCAAATTTATTCATTAAGTATAGATGAGTATGTTAAATATTCATGAATTGTTGCTCACAGTATATAATTAATCCCATGATCTTTGTGTCCAGAGCATCGAGATGATAAAGGGTTGTGCCATCATTGCTGTAAACTGATACCAGTCTTCAAAATGCCCCTCAGGGCAATGGTCAGGCACCTACCTGGCAGACTCCAAACCAGAACTTCATTTTATCAATACAGTAGGTTGCATTTCAATAGGGACATGGCTCTGTGATGACAAAAGATTCATACTTCCAACTCATGCTGTCTGATAATCTACATGGGAAATAAATATTTCAGGCTTGAAGAAGCCCCTACCTGGCCTGGATATACTAGATCAGAAATTCATTTTTGTTTTGTTTTTGACCTTGGGCAAATGGAAGCATTTTCTAGAAGTCTCCCTCTTTAGCAGAAAATGTCATGTTTGTATCTCCTTCTCTACTCTCTTTTCTTGTTATTATTATCAAATTGAGCCTTTCTTTGGGGTGTAGCTCCCTGGTTTTAGAATTTCTTGGAAATGCAACTCATTTTCTCTTCATTGTCCATCTTCTCAATGGCCATAGGGAGCTTGAAAAGTAAGCTTTCTGTTTAAATGGCTTGGATGACTTTGTAGATTCTGGAAAGTAAAGCCACTCACTTTTAGTGCTCCTTATTCACTTCCTAGGTTACTTGGATCACTGTTTATTTTGATTCACAGTTATTATTATTGATTCCCTGGGAAACTCAAAAATGCAAATTAGCAACAAAAATCCAGATATTTTACCAAAAGCCCAAGAATCTATAATATTTGTTCCTTCTCTTATATCTGTCTAAGTCCATTGATAACTTTTGTAGAGTTTGGAAGTTTTAAAGCCTGGAACCAGGATCTTCTAATTCTGTAGCTATTATCAAGAATGAGCTACACACTCATGATGGCTTTTAGGTAAAACTATATAAATATTTACATACATTTACCATGAGAAGAGCATGCTCTGAGGAGCTGTTAATCCAGGGAATATGCAAGAAATGTGGAGCTGACCTGATTCCAGTGCTGAAGTTGGAGGCAAGCCCAGAGCTGATCATCTGAACTCCAGACAAACCGTAGCCTCCCTGCAGACTCAGGAGGGGGAAAATGAATGTCACTGGGTTTTTGGAGTGTGCATGCACACACACGTTATGTCTCTGTCTTCATTACAGTGAATATACACAACATAAAATTTATCAGTTATGTCACTTTTAAGTATATAATACTGTGGCATTGAGGACATTCACATTGTTGTGTAACTATCACTGTCATTCATTTCCAGAACTTTCCCTTCTTCTGAAAGTCTGTACGTGTTGAACACTAACCACCCACCACCACCTATTTCCCCCTCCTGCCAGTCCCTGCCAACCACCATTCTACTTTCTCTCTTTTTATGAGTCTGATTACTCTAGAAATCTCCTATGAGAGGAATCATACAATGTTTCTTCTTTTGTGGTGGACCTATTTCCCTTAAGGCCATATATTCCATGTTCATCTATGTTGTATGTGTTCATATTTTCTTCCATATTAAGGCAGAAGAATACTCTATTACACATATACACTACATTGGATGTGTTCATGCTTCTGTCAATAGACAGTTGAACTGTTGCTTTCCCTTTTGGCTATTTCAAATAATTCTGCCATGAACACGGATTTAAAAATCTCTATTCCAGTTCCTGCTTTCGACACTCTTGAGTATACAACCAGAGGTGGAGTTCCTGGATCATATGTAATTCTGTGTTTAATTTTTTGAGGAACTGTCACACTGTTTTCCACAATGCCTGGACCATTTTATCTTCCCTCCAACAATGCACAAGGATCCAATTTCTCCATGTCCTTCCTAACCCTGGATATATTCTAATTATTGTAATAGTCATCTTACCAGGTGTGAAGTGACATCTCACTGTGTTTAGTATTTAATTTAAATTCAGATAATATTTGTATGTATCTATGGGGTTACACCATTGTAATTTAATATATGTATATAAATGTGTAATGATCAAATCAGGATAAGTAGCACTTTCATCTCCTCAAAAGTAATCATTCTTTGTATTAGAAACCTTAAAATCCCTTATTCTAGTTATTTGAAAATAAATAATTAATTATTAGAGACTGTGGGCACCCCAGTATGCATATTATCATTAGAACTACTTCCTCCAAAATGTGTTTTGGTGCCCAATTTCCACCTTCTTACTCTTCCATTGCCCCTTCCCTCGCCAGGCTCTGGTGATTTCTATTTTATTCCTACAGCTGTGTCATCAACTTACTCAGCTTCCACAAATGAGGAATTCACTACAGTTTTCATTTGCATTTCCTTAATATAGTGATGCAGTGATGTTATAGATCTTTTCATGTACTTATTGGCCATTTGTATGCTTTCTCCTAAGAAATTTTTATTTAAGTACATTTTTAAAAACATCAAGGGCCAGCGCCGTGGCTTACTTGGCTAATCCTCCGCCTGCGGCGCCGGCGCCCTGGGTTCTAGTCCCAGTTGGGGCACCGGATTCTGTCCTGGTTGCTCCTCTTCCAGTCCAGCTCTCTGCTGTGGCCCAGGAGTGCAGTCGAGGATGGCCCAAGTCCTTGGGCCCTGCACCCACATGGGAGACCAGGAGAAGCACCTGGTTCCTGGCTTCAGATCAGCGTACCGTGCCTGCCGGAACCGCCACTTGGAGGGGGTGAACCAGCGGAAGGAAGACCTTTCTCTCTGTCTCTCTCTCTCACTGTCTAACTCTGTCTGTCAAAAACAAACAAACAAAATAAATAAAAATAAAAATAAATTAAAAAAAATCAAGGGCAGGTTTTGGCACAGTGCTTAAGATGCTGCTTAGAGGGGCCAGCGCCGTGGCATAGGAAGTTAATCCTCTGCCTGCGGTGCCTGGATCCCATATGGGCTCCTGTTCTAGTCCCAGCTGCTCCTCTTCCAGTACAGCTCTCTGCTGTGGCCTGGGAAAGCAGTAGAAGATGGCCCAAGTGCTGGGACCCCTGCACCCGCATGGGAGACCAAGAAGAAGCACCTGGCTCTTGGCTTCAGATCGGCATAGCTCCAGCCATCGAAACCATTAGGGGAGTGAACCAATGGAAAGAAGACTTTTCTCTGTCTCTCTCTCTCTCTCTCTCTCTCTCTCACTGTCTGTAACTCTACCTGTCAAATAAATAAATAAAATATTTTTTTAAAAAGATGCTGCTTAGAGATGGAGGAGGAAGCTTGTAACTGTAAACCTGTGCAGTTCTTCATACAGTCCTACGTACTTACTTCTAGGCAAAGTTTAAAAACTTGTCATGAGACTCCAAATTGATGGTAAAAATGCCATCTTAATTGTTAAAGTGATCATATTAAGTGTTAAAGTAAACATATATATATAGGATTGTTAAAGCATTCATATAAATAGCAACAAGTGCCTGGCAATAATAATAGACAGAATTAAAAAGGAGTGAATGTCTAGCATGGGAAGAAGACCACACAGCAGACTTACAGAATGACAATTGCTTTAAGTAACACTCTGACCTCAGAGTCAGCCTAAGAGTCATTATTATGTGGCTAAAAAGCCTAGAAGACCATTTCAGGCATGGGAAACCAATACACTGTGGCAAAAAAAATATCATACATGAAAGATCTCTGTGAGTGAGACCCCAGTGGAGACAAGAGGCCATCAAAGAAGGATGCACTCTCTGAAGGGAGGAGAGAACTTCCACTTTGCTTATGGACTTGTCTAAATACTGACAGAGTTTTTGGTCACAAAAGGCTTCCATAACCTTGGCAGCTCATGGCAAGAGCCTCGGGTAATCACTGACATCATAAATAAGAGTTTTAATTGTTAAATTAACAACAGAAGTCACTGAGCATTTACTCCCCATGTAAGACCTCTGTCCTTAGTGAGTTGTAATACGAGAATTAACTGCAAAACTTGTCCTCAAACAGTACTTTTTACATTGTGTGTGTGTGTGTGTGTGAGTGCAAACTGTTGAAATCTTTACTTAATATAGAGTAAGACTTCTGTATATAAGGTTAATTAAAAGTAAATCTTAATGAAGAATGGGATGGGAAAGGAAGTAGGAGATGGGATGGGAGTGGAAATGGGAGGGTGGGTATGGGAGGAAGAACTACTATATTCCTAAAGTTGTACCTATGAAATTGGCGTTCATTAAATAAAAGCTTGAAAGAAAAAGATGCTGCTTAGGACATATGCATTACCTATGAAAGGAGTGCCCGGGTTTCTTGTTTTGCTTTTGCTTCTGATTCCAGCTTCCTGCTAATGTGCAACTTGGGAAGTGGCAGGTGATGGTTCCAATGGTTGGTTCACCACCTCTCATATGGGAAACTCAGATTGATTTCTGAGCTCCTAGTTTTGGCCCTGCCCAGACCTGGGCTGTTACAGGCATTTGGGGAGTGAATGAGCAGATGGAAGATTTCTCTCAGACTGTCTATCTTTCCGTCTCTGTATCTCCGATGTTCAAATAAAACTAAAGTTTAAAAAATCAGCAGTATAAAATTATCATAATATATACTAGCACAGGAAAAATGTACATAAAAACTGCATAGTAGTAATCACTTATAGAAATTTCAATGTTTTATTATTCCATTTATAGATTTTATGTCATTTGAATATTATTAAGTATTATTTTTGTAATTAGAGAAAACAATAAAATTAAATTCATGCAAATTAATTACCTAAACCTTGTGTGGTAAACATGTGTTCCAAGTCCTTATGTAAGCTCATGGCTGTTTTTTTAATACCTCACACACAATATTTAAGTGAAGAATTTTCATAAATTTCTGACTTCTTTTGGGAAAAATTACAAGGAGAATCCTGCCTTCCATCCTGCCAGGGTTGAACTGTGGCTGCTGACCCGTCTTCCCTCACTCCTTGCCCATGGTACTTACTGTGGCAGCGCTATCTGAATCTGTGACTGCTGATCAAAACACAGCTGTGCTGGAGCTTGGAACACTTAACTTCTTGAAGGCCTCCAATTCTCTGTTTGTTAATATGAAATAATGAAAATTGTCCAAGATTTGACCTTAATGAAGCCTGAAGTCACATCCTATCTCTGTATTGTTCTCTGGTTGACCCTGCATGAATATCTCCATTTCTCAAAATCTCTGCTCTTTTAATTATGAAATGGCAATACGAATTTTTCAGGGTTCTTGTGAAGATTTCAAGAGACAATACTTCAAAAAAATCTTCTATCAATTGAATCACTCCCCAGTTGCCTGCAACAATTGGGACTGGGTCAGGTCAAAGCCAGGAACCAAAAACTCCACTGGGTCTCCCACATGGATGACATGGATCCAAATACTTAACTATTACCCACTGCCTCCCAGGGTGCACATTTGTAGTGGTGTCAACTGCTACATCAATTGCCAAACCCCTATCTACAAATTTGTTTGAGGTATTTTTAAATATATCATATATTTACCTAGTTTTTTTGACGTATATAAAATACTTTTAACAATTGTTTTTATATCCTTGTCTTCTAATACTAACATCTGTATCAATTCTGGGTAAGTTTTAATTGATTCTTCTTCATATATTCTTGCTGCTTTAAATTCCTAGTAATTTTTTATTGAATGCCAGACATTGTGAACTTTAATTTTGGGTGTACTGGACATCTTTACAGTTCTATAAATGTTCTTGGGCTTTATGTGAGGATGCAGTTAAATTACTTGGAGGCAATTTAATCCTTTTGGGTTTTGCTCTTCAAGATTGTTAAATGGAATCAGGGCACTATTAAGCTTAGGGCTAATTATTCCCTGTTATTCAGTCAAGAACTTTCTGAATAATGTACTCGATGCCTTATAAATTATGAGGCTTTCCAGTTTTGCTAGTGAAAATTGGCACTATTCCCAGTCTTGTGTGAACTTTGGCAATTGTTCCCTCTAATACTTTCGGATGATTAATTTCCTGGTCTCAAATGTATGTGCTGATGGGTATACAGCTGAAGATTCTAGGGGACCCTGTGCAAGTCACTGAAGTTCTCCATGCATCTTTCTCCTGTCTGGCACTCTTTCTGTCCTAGTCTCTCTGGAATCCTGGCTTTCTCCTTGTCCTCAGTATATCCACTGGACTCTGGGTTCTTTTTGAGACAATCACAAGGTTCACCTTGTTTGCTTCCCATTTCTGAAAGATTATTGTTCTTTGTTACTCGACATCCAGCAACTTGAAAAGTTAAGTTTTTTTAAAAGGTTTATTTTATTTATTTGAAAGGCCAAATTACAGAGAAAGAAGGAAAGATGGAGAGAGCTAGGTCTTCCATCTGCTGGTTCATTCCACAAATGGCCACTACAGCTGGGAGAGGGCCAAGCTGAAACCAGGAACCAGGAGCTTCTTCTGGGGCTCCCACATACATGTAGGATCCCAAGGATTTGGACCCTCTTCTGTTGTTTTCCCAGTAGCATTGGGAGCTGGATCAGCAGTAGAACAGCTGGGACACTAACTGGTTGCCCATATGGGATGCCAGTGCCACAGGCAGTGGCTTAACTCACTAAGTCACAATGCTGGCTCCAAAAAGTGAAGTTTTATATTGTTGTTCTTTTATTTTTTGCTTGTTTCAGGCATAAATATAAATCCAGCTTCTCCTTATCTTGGCCAGGAGAAGAAACCTTTGATTATTCTTATTATTTAATTACATATATATATAATACACAAATAATTACATATATCCTTATATATGTAACATAATAAAGGTCAGTGGATGAATTTATTTCTTCACTTATTGTTTAGAGAATGCTACCATTGGAGTGTGGCTAGTACTATTTGATTTTTAATGCTAAGTTTAAAAGAGCGATACCAGAAACTGTATAAGAAAATGGAAAGAATGATCGTTTATGTAAAAAGCACTCCATGCACAACAAACAGTAAAGAGAGAATGATTCCATCTTCCTTTGTGAGTGACTAGAGTTGGAGAGTGCAAGGAGACATCTGCACATAATTGAAATCACCACAGAGTAGGGCCACAGGCAGGCAAGTTGGGTTTCGGGGCACACTTATCATCGTTAGTGAAATTATGCAAGAGCCGAGAGAATACATTGTGTAAAGCATTAGAATAAGAAGGTCCTTGTGAAAGATCTGTCTCTGAGATGTAATAAAGGATGGGAAATGAAGTGACTACATTGATTCTTCCCTCTAGAGTTGTGAGACTATAGGTACCCTAAGTGATAACCAAAATGCTTGACTAAGCACAGACAATGGGGAAGCTGAACTTCGGTTACTTGTACATAGTACAGTACAGGATATGAAGTGGGCTAATGACAGTGGCCCTTGGACTTCCTCAGAGAGTTTGCTGTGGAAGGAAGAGTGAGGAACAAGTGAGAAGGGACATCTGTCTGACTATCGCCAGGTGACCCAGGAACATTTCTAATATTTTAAAAGGGATCCTAGATTGTTTCCTTATATTCAACCTGGCATTTGTGTTTCCATATTGTACCTGCTTTCATATTACAAATTAAAATAAATATTTTAAAGCACCACAAAAACTATTACTTTAGTCTTGAGTAGTTTAAATCTAATTGACCAGGCATTTTTGTTGTTGTTTCTGAATCTCATATACAAATACTTCATATATAGGAATGTAGAGGGTAATAATAATAATACTATTACCAGAGATAACTTACTGAGTTCAGTATGAGTGAACATGCATCAAGCTGTTGATGTCAATATCTATAGAAATGAAATACTTTAGCACTTGTAGATGAGACTTAGAAAGATTAAGTGATTTATTCAAAGTCATCCATTCTATGGGTAATGAATCTGAAAAACCCTGGATTCCTCATGTGAAAATGTAGGTAGTTATTGGATTTCCTTTGATTGTTCATCCTAACCTATATGTGTGAAAGACTTTTAGTTACACGCCTAGCACAGAGAGGTACTCAACACATGCAGGCAAGCATCACCTTCATTTTCATCAGTATTTTCTCAAGGTTATGCAGTAAATTGAAGCTGGGATAGAAAACCAAAACTTCTGATTTCAGAGTCTCAGTGTTGAACCACTGCTGTCCTGTCTATAATTTTAAAACTCTTATAATCTATTTCATAAAGCTTTGATGTGATTGAAGAGAGGATCCATGGTTTCCACTGGAGCAGGTTTCTTCATACAAGGCACACTAGAAGCTTCCCCTGCCTACTCCAAACCTGAGGCATGATAGCATACTAAGAGTTGACCAGCTGAAAGATGACTTACTTGCCAACTACAGAGGAATGCAGGGGAT
Organism: Oryctolagus cuniculus; assembly: GCF_964237555.1. Classification (NCBI taxonomy): domain Eukaryota; kingdom Metazoa; phylum Chordata; class Mammalia; order Lagomorpha; family Leporidae; genus Oryctolagus; species Oryctolagus cuniculus. The sequence goes on from NC_091438.1 coordinate 95,247,324, forward strand.
GTCATCAGAAATTCTTGTGGATATCAGTCAAACTGGAAATGTGATCAACAGAATGTAGCAAGTAGTCCTCCATGACTACCAACAGATCCGTGCAGTGAATAGCTGACATGGCTGGCAAGACCAAGGACAGAGAGGCAACTGGAAAGTCTTAGACCTTTCTACATAGTGGTAGAGTTTCTTAAAGCTTCTTGGTGGATTCAAGGATCACAGGACAAAAATAAAAATCTTGAAAAAATAAAATTTCAAGATAAGAGCTCAGTGAGAAAATAACAACCAGAGAGAGGAAATGCGATTGTGTGATAAGAGCAGTCATGGATGCAGCTGTTATGCTCTAACCCTGGTCCTGGCCCCTCCATCAGAAGCAGCTCATGGGCAGTGCACAGGAAAGCTAATAATGGGTCATGGCTGCTGCCTGAGGAATTATCTGCGCTTTCCCACCCACTTAGCTGATCCATTTGCTGCGTCTTTTTTTAAATAGACTTTATGTTGCAGAGCAGTTTTAGGTTCACAGCAAAACTGAGCTGGAGGAAGGGAGATTCCCCATGTACCTCCTACCCCACACATGAATAAGTTCCCCTAGAATCAACATCCCCCACCAGAATGGTGGAGTTGTTACATAGTCATTGTCACCCAGGTTCAGGGTTCACATTAGAATTCACTGCTGGTGTTGTTATCTCCTATGGATTTTAACAAAGTTATAATGACATGTGTCCACCAGTATACTACCCTACAGGGCAATTTCACTGCCCTAAAAAATCCTCTGTACCATCCCTCCTTCTTCTTTGATCCCCGGTGTTTTCCAGAATGGTGTATAGTTGGAAGGATACAATACGTCCTGTTTCCAGACTGGCTTCTTTCACTTGGTGATATACCTCTAACTTCTCCCCACATCTATGCATGGCTTGGTACTTCATTTCCTCTTAATACCAGCAACATTTCATCATGTGGCTTCACCAACAGTTTATTTATCTGCTCACCTATTAATGGACTTCTTGGTTTTTCTACATTTTGCAATTATGAATGATGCTTCTAGAAATATCTGTATGCAGATTCCTACGTGGACATAGTTCTCAACTGTTTTGGGCAAATATCAAAAAATGTGGCTCTTAGATTACATAACAGTGTCTGGTTTTGTAAGAAACCAACAAACTGTCTTCCAAAGTGCTGGTACTATTTTGCATTCCAGTTTGCAATAGGAGTAAGATCTCCTATTGCTCCACATTCTTGCCAGCATTTGGTGTCAGTGTGCTGGATTTTGGCTATTTTAACAGATATATCATAGTTTTCATTGTTGTTATAAATTAGCATGTCCCTAATTACACAAGCTGTGAAACATTTTTCACTTGCTTATTTACCATCTTTATCTTACTCAATTAGGAGTCTTTTAGTCTTTGGCCCATTTTAAAATCTTGTTTTGTTTTCTTATTCATTTCTGAGAACTCTTTGTATATTTTGAAAAGCAGTTCTTTATCCTATATATTTTTTGGAAATTTTTTCTCTCAGTCTATGTATTTAGTAAAACATAAAAAATTAATTTTAATGAAATCTAGCTTCTCAATTCTTCATTCTATAGGCTGTGTTCTTTGGTGTTGTATCTAAATTCACTGCAAAACTCTAAGTCATTCAGATTTTTTTCCTATATTATGTTCTAAGAGTTTTAAAGTTTTGCATTTTATGATTATGTCTATGATCCTTGTTGATTGAAATTTGGTAAAGTGTATAAGGTTTGTATTTAACTTTAGTATTTTGATGTAGATGTCCAATTGTTCCAGCACCATTTGTTGAGAAGATTGTTTCTATTATACTACTCATCCTCCTTTGTCAAAGATAATTTGACTATGTTTGTGTGGGTCTGTCATGGGCTCTCTATTTTGTTCCATTGATCTATCTTTCTATTCTTTCAACTATACTGTATTATATCATTTACCATATCTGTATAGTGAGCTTTAAAGTCAGGTAGTGTCAGAGATATACATTCAGTTGCCCAGAGAATTAACACTCAACAAATAAGCAAAGCAAAATGTAACCAAGGAAGATCTCTGACTTTGTCCTTTTCCTCCAATGTTGTGTTGGCTATTCTGAGTCTTTTGCTCTGTACATAAACTTTAGAATTAGTTTTGTTTATACTCATAAAATAACTATTCTGATTGGGATAGCATTGAATATATTGATTAAAGTGTCGAGAAGAACTGACATTTTAACAATATTTTGAGTCTTCTTATCTGTGAATATGGAACAACTCTCCATTTATTTAAATCATTTTGGTTTCTTTCACCAAAGTTGTATAGTTTTCATCACATAGATTTTCTACATTTTTGTTAGATTTACACTCATATATTATTTCCCACTTCTTGACCCTATATTCTATAATTTTTTTGACTTCCAAGGTCTCTTTTGCTGCTACACTTATTTCTTAACTATTACAACTGTTCATACAATAATACAGTGGTAAGAGATCTCAGATTATGGAAAGAATGAGCTTTTGGAGCAAGACCATAAGCACCTGAGACTATCAGAAGCCTTAGAGAGGCTCTGCAGATCAGGCTACTGTAGCCAGGGTGTTGCGGCAATTTTGCTCCAAAGTTGTAGCTGTATTTTTTCTTAAACCCCTCCAGATACTTCTCACCCCTCTCCATAGATCTCTGATCCCTAAAATAGGGACTTACAGACCTGAGGTATGATTTTTCTTAATTTCTTATTGGCATTGTGACTTTGAGTAACAAATTTATACTCCTTCAACTTCATTTTCTTCATCTGTAGAGGGGGAATATTATAGCACTTACCTAAGTTGAGTTGATGTAAGGAATAAAAGAGAAACCCCCGTAGTCTTTATATCAAAATAGTAAGTTCAAATTCTTGATCCCTTTTTCTTTAGCCTGTTAATACTACCTTCTCATCCTCCAAACTCATCACTTTTCTTTCCCTTTGGCTACTTTCTTCAACCACCCTCATCTTCCTGATCTTTCTGATCTTTCTAAATGTCCAGGTTATTATCAAGAAATTGATCGACATTCTTTAAAAGGTGTGTTTCGCTGTTAAATTCAGTATGCATACAAAATGTAAGGGAACACAAATGTAGAGCTAAACAAATTACCCCTGTGTGACCCTGTCTAGGACTCTGCTACAAAATTAACTATCTACACTCTCAACCTTTTTCTTAAAGAGTTTCCATCTCTTCTTCACATTAGTGGAAGACTCATTTCTTCCTGTCCACACAGAGTTCCTCATGGTTTTGTGAAAGGAAGTGATGACATTAGTTTGTGTGCCAGGAACTCCCCTGAGGACAGAATGGAGAGTAAGGATAAGGGAAACATGGGAGACAATGAGGAAATGAGCAGCATTTGACCAACTAGCCTTCTCGAGGGAAGACCAGCCAACCAAACCACCTGTGCTCAAGTGAACTCCACTCTATGGCAAATACTAAAGAGTTTCATCTGTAAACTGAGGGCCTGGTATTGGAGCTTTCTGCCTGAACCTGCTCTGATACTGATGTCCAGTGGATATCTAAGTTTTACCTAGCAGAATCTTTCTAAAGAACGTGGGAGTTCCTGAGAGCTGATCCAGGGTAAAGCCTTGAGAGGAATTTGTGATTGGGCTGCATTCCAGAACAGGGCTCTAACAGGGTGAGTGACTGTGATTCAGAAGCCTGAGCAAAGAATATGGCCAACAGATTGGCCACAGGAATTGGGGCTTAAATGGAGACCCTCGGACCTAGAGCTTCTGTGGATTCTCAACTTGCCAATTAATCCTCGGTATGAGTTCAACCTAATGTTAGTTTTAAACCAAGTGATGAAGTCTTTAGAAACTCACAGTAGCAGGGAGGAGTTGGGGAAAAAGTGTAGCCATGGGCTGTCAGATACTGCTCCTTGCTCTTCTTCTTTATACATTCCTCTGCCACTTTTCTGCACTTTGCTGCACTTTGTTGTTTTGTTTTGTTTTGTTTTGTTTTTTGGACAGGCAGAGTGGACAGTGAGAGAGAGAGAGACAGAGAGAAAGGTCTTCCTTTACCATTGGTTCACCACCCAGTGGCCACTGCGGCCGGCACACCACGCTGATCCGAAGCCAGGAGCCAGGTGCTTCTCCTGGTCTCCCATGTGGGTGCAGGGCCAAAGCACTTGGGCCACCCTCCACTGCACTCCTGGGCCACAGCAGAGAGCTGGACAGGAATAAGAGCAACCAGGACAGAATCCAGCGCCCCGACTGGGACTAGAACCCCGTGTGCCGGTGCCGCAGGCGGAGGATTAGCCTATTGAGCCACGGCACCAGCCTGCACTTCAGTTTTGACTTGGAGAGAGAACTGGCCTTTTGGGGGAGCTGGGGGATAACCCTACCATTGTTCCACAAAATTCTTTCTTCCTATGCGTTTAATGTCATCTCACTCTGTACCTATTTTTCCTAGTTTTTGTTGCATTTTGATTTTAGGAAATTCCTCAGCATTCACAGAGTATTGAGACGCCCATGTTTTCTTCCCTTTTATCTGTTATCATACTTGGTGACTGAGAAGTAACCAGTATGTTCAATAAGCAATTTAAGATTATGGCCAACATACACTTTGTGTCATCTACGGTCCCTCTGAACTTTATGGGATGGATATGATTTTTCATTTGCAGCAGAATAAAGACTTAGATAGGCATTGGCTTTTCCGATCACTTTCAGTTTATAACCTGTCCCTTAAGTTATGAGAAACAAGGCTTAATTCAGAAACTAAAATATTTTTTCTAAGTAACAGTCAATATTCTGAATATAATTTAATAATCAAGTCACCTCCCCTCCCCCAGCTTTTTTTGGCTTTGGGCAAGATCCTTCTACTTTCATTTCTTAAAATAATTTTTTTAAAAATCTAACAAACACATAAAAATTGTACGTATTTATGGTGTATCATATGATAAACAAGTCATGTACACATTGATGTAACATTCAATCAGAATACACATGTCTCCTCAAACATTTAACATTTCTTTGTGATGAAAACATTCAAAAGCCTATCTTACCGTTTTTGCTTTTAGAGAAATACACAGCACATTATCATGATCTAAAGACACCTCACTGTCTCCTATTTAGCTATAACTCAGTACTCATTAATCACTCTTTCCCTCAACTCTCCCTCCTCTTTACTCTTTCCAGCCCCTGGTAACCACCATTATTATACTATTAACCTCCAGGAAGGCAATTTTCCAGGATTACATATATATGTGAAATCATGTGGTATTCTTCCTTCTGTGCTTGGGTTATTTCACTTAATATAACGATGCCTTATTCCACCCATATTGTTGATGACAAGATAATGGCTGAGTAGTATTCAATAGTGTATACGAACTACATTTTAAATGGACACTGAGGTTGTGTCCATTTCTTGGCTATTGTGACTAGGGCTGCAATAAACATGGGAGTGCAGATGTCTCCTACAGAGTGAGTTCATTTTCTTTGGATATATACCCAGTAGTGGAATTGCTGGACCATATGAAAGTTCTATTTTCACTTTTTTGAAGAACCTCAGTATTTTTTCACAATGGCTGTATTTACATTCTCACCATCAGTGTACATGTCTTCCCTTTTCTCCACAATTTCACCAACACTTGCTATCTTTCATGTTTTTATAATAACCAATCTAACTGGAAAGAGGTGATACCTCCTTGTGGTTTTGATTTTCATTCCCTTGTTTAGAGTGATGTTAAGTATTTTTCATGTACCTGTTGATCATTTTTATCCCTTCCTTCAGAAATGTTTTTAGAATTATGCCCTTTTTAAAAATTGGATTGTTTAGTGGTTTTGTATTTGTTTGCTTGTTTTTTCTTTTGAACTATTTCAGTTCCTTATATATTCTGGTCATTAACCCCCTGTCAGGTATATAACTTGCAAGTGTTTTCTCCCATTCTCTAGGTTGTCTCTTCACTCTTTTCTGTTTCTGTTGCTCTCAAGAGGCTCATTTGTTTGATAAAATTCCATTTGTCTATTTTTGGTTTTTTGGGGTGTGAACTGAAAAAAAAATCTATTTGCATCAAAATGTCCCGAAGCATTTATCCTATGTCTTCAAATAGTTTTAGAGTTTCAAGTCTTACAGTTAGGTCTTTAATCCATTCTAAGTTTCTGTGTACATGAGGAAACATATGCATGACTTAGTTTCATATTTCTGTGTGCAGATATCCAATTTTCCCAGCACCATTTATTGAAAAGACTGTTCTTTTTCCAATGTATTCTTAGCACCTTTGCCAAAATCAGTTAGTTGTACATGCAGGAGTTTACTTCCAGAGTCTTTATACTGCTGCATTGATTTGTATCTCTGTTTTTATGCCAATAGTATGGTGTTTTAATTATTGTAGCTTTGTAATGTACTTTAAAGTCAGGTAGTATAATGCCTCCTTCTTTGTTCCTTTTGTTCAAGATTACTTTGGCTATTCAGGGTTTTTGTGATTCAGTACAATTTTAATTTCTAAACAAATTTTAAAATTTTATTTGAAAGGGAGAGAGAGAGCACTCCCCAAATGCCTGAAATAGGGAAGGCTGAACCAGACTGAAGCTAGGAGACTGGATCTCAACCCAGGTCTCTCCCATATGGGAGACAAAAAAACAATCATAAATGCAAACATCTGCAGCCACTTTGGGTACACATTAGAAGGAAGTTGGAATTGACAGTGGAGCCAGGACTTGAATCAAGGCACTCTGATGTGGGGAGAGATGTCTTTTAATTAGTTAACTAATTAATTATATTTTAAAGGCAGAGAGAGAGATTGATCTTCCATTTCGTAGATCATTCTCCAAATGTTTGGAACAGCCAGGGCTTGGTCAGGCCCAAAGCCAGAAACTCAGTTGAAGTCTCAAACATGGGTAGCAAGGAATCCAAATATCTGAGCCATCACCTGCACCTCCCAGGGTGCACATTATTAGGAATCTGAATTGGAAGCAGACCTGGAACTCCAACCCAGCCACTCTCATATGGCATGGGGTTGTCCCAAGTAGTGTCTCAACTTCTGCAGCAAATATCTGCCCCCTCAAGTGGCATCTTAACTGCTAGATCTACTTCTATACAAATTTGCAGGGTGTTTTCTTAGTTCTTTAAAAAATGTCATGGGTGTTTTGATAGAGACTGTATTGAACCTATAAATCAATGTGAGTAGCATGGACATTTTAATGATATTTATTCTTCTGATTCATGAACACGGGATTTTTTTTTCCATTTCTTTTTGCCCTCTTTAATTCCTTTTGTCAATGTTTTATAGCCTCTTTGTACTTTCTGTTATTCTGCTAACCTCCTCTCACATTTCCTATGCCTTTTGGATCCCCTGTGTGTTCTTGGTGTTGGTTGTATGAAGTGAGGACAAGGGAATAAATCTGTTTTTAATTGATGGGGTAGCTTCTAGAGCTATGAGCCTGGAAGACATTATCGGCTAGGCATTTATGGGGATCCTCAAATGTTTCCCACAGGATCCTTCTCTTCTGCAGTTCTCTAGAGCTGACTGATAGATCTGTATTTTGTGCAACCCCTTTGTTCTGAATAGCTGTGCCAGTAGACCATATCATCATACAAATTTGTTCTCATGGCTGTGCCACTAAAGCCCACAGCTTTTCATCATCTAGATTTTTCCACTAGGGATTGGACTTCAGTCCACACTTTATTTTACCTGTCTTTGGTGGGTCATTCAACCAATTCTGTATTTTCCTCAATTTGAAAGCTCTCCTAACATCTTTCTTTTTTAAAAAAGATTTATTTATTTGAAAGTAAGAGAGAGAGAGAGAGAGAGAGAGAGAGAGAGAGAGATCTCCCACCCACTGGATCATTTCCTAGATGGCTGCAATGACTAAGCCTGGGCCAATTTGAAGCTGGGTTCCAGGAGCTTCTTCCAGGTCTCTTTCTCAGATGGCAGGGGCACTTGGGCCATCTTCCATTGCTTTTTCCATGCCATTAGAAGGAGCTGGATCAGAAGTGGAGCAGATAGAACCTGAACTGGCACCCAGTTCTTAATTCATGAGTACAAATTTGAAGCTGTTATATATGCTTGGTGAACTTACTTATTATTAAATGTCTGTTTATCTCTCAATACTTTTTTGGCTTTCAAGTCTGCATTTATGTTGATCTAGACACATCAGACTTCTCTGGACCAATGTTTGCTCAGTATATTTGCTTTTATCTTTGTATATCATACTATTCCATATACTGATATTAAGATGTATTTTATAAAAGACATATTTTCCTGTGTCATTCTTTGTCATTTAAACTTTAATTTTTTATTAATATCTTGGAGTTGGAACCAGGTACCATACTTCTATTTGGATTATATCTGTCCCACTGGTGTATGTTCCTCCATCTCTACTTTATGGCCTTAATGTGGATTAAATATTCTTCTTATTGTGTTTTTCCATTACTGTTAGCTTGTTAGTTGTATAGTTAATTGTTAGTATTATTTCCAGTGGTTAACTCGAGCTTACAACTTATCCTTGATTTGTTAAAATATGATTTAAATTCATACTTTTACCATTTCTTGGTTGATAGATGGAATTTAGAAAATTAACTTTTATTTATGCTGGTCTTATCTACACGTTATATTATATTATATTATATGTTTCTGTTAAATGTGTTTTAAATTTAACAAATTTCTCATTACTAGAGATTTATGCCATCAATATTCACTTATTTATATATTTATAAATTGTTTGGCTCTTTACTGCCTTCTACATTTCTGTGTTTCCATTGGGATATTTTATTTTCTGTCTTAAGAAACACTTTGCTTCATTTCAGGGCAAGTTTACAAGTTAAAAAAATACTTTGTGTGCAAATGTTATTGTTTCGACTCCATTTTGATATTTTCACTGGTTATAAAACTCAGAGTTGGCAACTCTGGAGGCAGTATTAAATTCTGTCCTGATTCCATCATTTCTATTAGGAGTCAGCTGTTAGTGTAACTGTTGCTCCTTTAAAAACAATGCATCTTCTTTTCTTAGGTGTAGTATAGTTACCTAAATATTATTTTATTGTAGGATTACTTATCCTTCTTGGACTTTAAAGCACTTCTTAAGTGTGTAGCTTGGTGTTTTATTTGTTTTAAAAAATCTCTTGCTCATGCATCTTCAAGTGTTCTCAGTCTCTCCTCCCTTTAAGATTTCAGTTACATGACTATTAATCGTTTCCCTGTACCTCTGCCTGGATATTTATGACTGACATACATTTTAGCTCACCAGTCTCCTCTTCAGCCATATCTGATCTGCTACAGAACCAGTAATTGAGTCTTTACTTTCCACTTTCCATTGTGAAAACTCCATTTGATTTTTTGGTTATCTGATGAATTGTTCCTCTTGTATTTTTCCTTGAATATGTTAGATCCAGTTGTCTTTGTGTTGTATGTGAAAACACCAGTATTTGTATTTTCTGTAGGTTTATTACCATTGTCTACTCTTTCCCTTTTATCATTTGCCTACTAACCTTTTTACTTAATTTTTTTAGTTTGCATATGAAAAATATAGAAACAATTTGACTCCCAGACATATAATTTTCCTTCAGAGAAGGCCTATTTTTTTTCTGGGAGATAGTTTGGGGGACAGATCACTTTCTTACCATTTAGAATTGAGATACTTGCAATTTTGTTTCATGTGGACTTGTCTATTTCTTCTGAGCCTTTCTTTTAGTGAATAGCCCTTCAAGGGTCCCAACTAACATCCTAGGTCTTTTCCAGAGCCCCTTGTCTTTGTTGGAACCTGAGCTTGAATTTCTTATTGCCATGCCTCATGAGAGCGCTGAATATTTTGCTTAGCTTCCCATCCTCTCAGAGGCTGCCTACAAATCAGCAAATGCTTTCAAGGGAAAAGTAGAGCTAAATGTCAGACCTGCCTCTGTACTTCCCTTCTCTGAGAATGTTGGCTCCTAATATCCTCGTGCCTTGATAGCTCCCTAGTGTTTTTTAACAGACTTTTTGTTCATATTTCATCCAACCTTCCCAGTTGTTCTTGGCAGTAAAGGTTAGTCTTGTATAGGTTAATGTGCCATCTCAAGAATCAGAAACTCTAATCATGCTTTTCAAATTATATTTTTTGATGCACACATTTTATCTTTACTATTAGGTGGTAAATTCCTAAAAGGCAGGCATACCTTTTCCTTGTAACTCCTTGCCCTGCTACAAATATAATCATATTTATTGATTGCCTGAATTAATGAATTTTTATTGAGAGTCTCACAATAAAAACATAACGCTAAGTTCATTTTCTTTAGGAGTTAATGCTTCACATAAAAATGCTATTGAAAAGTCATTGTGATAAATGAATATAGACTCAGAAAAATGAACCAGCTAAAGTACATCAAAGTTTGAAAATAATGTCAGAAGAGTCAGACACAGAAATTCTGAAAACCTTTAACTCTCCAGGATTTATTCATTCTACATGAAATAGGTGTTCTCCCAGTGACACTTTCATCCAACACCCTCATGTTGTCAGAGTTCAGAAGCCTTAAGGCCTCAAAGTGCTCCTCTCATTTTGATCCAAAACCATAGTCAGGTTTTGATCCATTTCAGAAAAGAGGCCTAATCTCTTGAGTTCAGCAGCAGCTATGGCACCATTATCATTATGTGCAGACCAAAGGCACAGTCAGGGGCAAACAACTGGCAAATGTGTTATTGCAAATGTTTGTCCCCTTCCTTCTGCTTCATGATTATATTTATTTTGTCTTTCCTAGTTTTTAATAATGGTTTTTATTATTACTGTTCATTTAGAAATGGTTTCAGTATTTTCCATGACTATTTGCATAGCTATCATGGAAATACTAGGGCTTGGTGGATGCAGAGGGAGATGTGAAAAGTATTAAATAGAACCCCTGTTTTATATAATTGCATGCACTTCTTGTTCTTAAAGTGTGTGTGTGTGTGTTGTGTGTGAGTCTGTAGGTATGAATTAATGATTATATTTATAATGAAGAGAGTAGATAGGTCAGGCAGAATAAAGCAGGAGCCAGCTTCCAAATGCTAGACCGAAGTCTTGCTGTGGAATGTGTATTTATTGGATAAACAAATGGGTTTCCAGAGATTGTTGGAGTGTAGATTTTAATTGCTACTGAAAGTGCTTCAGTCTGAATTGCTTTGAACTAAAGTCACATGAAGGTAGTATATTAGGTTAACAGAATATGGCAAAGATGTTGTATCTCTGAAATTTGAAGTTTTGCCATAGAAAAAAAAAAAAACCCTACCAGGGGATTCCAATTCAATCCCATCAAGGTGGCATGTACCAGTGGCATCTCACTAGTCCAAGTGATCAATTTCTGTTCACAATTGATCATAATGATAGGACTAAGAGCCAAAGGGATCACATAAACAAGACTAGTGTCTGCAAATATTAACTGACAGAATAAAAAAGGGAGAGAACGATCCAACATGGGAAGCAAGATACACAGCAGACTCATAGAATGGCAGATATCCTAAACAGCACTCTGGCCTCAGAATCAGCCCTTAAGACATGTGGATCTGGCTGAAAAGCCCATGAGAATATTGCAGGCATGGAAAGCCAAGACACTCTGGCAAAAAAAAAAAAAAAAAAAAAAAAAAAAGATCTAAATGAAAGATCTCTGCGAGTGAGATCCTGGTGGAAAGAACAGGTCATCAAAGAAGGAGGTACCTTTCTCTGAAGGGAGGAGAGAACTTCCATTCTGTCTACAACCTTGCCTAAATATGATCAGAGTCGGTGAACTCAAAAGGCTTCCATAGCCTTGGCAGCTCATGACAAGAGCCTAGGGTGATTACTGACACCATAAACAAGAATGTCAATTTGTTAATTCAACAACAGGAGTCACTGCACTTACTCCTCATGTAGGATCTCTGTCCTTAATGTGCTGTACATTGTGATTTAATGCTATAACTAGTACTCAAACAGTATTTTTCACTTTGTGTTTCTATGTGGGTGCAAACTGTTGAAATCTTTACTTAATATATGCTAAACTGATCTTCTGTATATAAAGAGAATTGAAAATGAATCTTGATGTGAATGGAAGGGGAGAGGGAGCGGGAAAGGGGAGGGTTGCAGGTGGGAGGGAAGGTATGGGGGGGAAGCCATTGTACTCCATAAGCTGTACTTTGGAAATTTATATTCATTAAATAAAAGTTAAAAAAAAAATCTGACCTTCCAACAGACAGGGAAATTGCGGGAACTCACCATCCCTAAAAGAGGGATTTTATTCTTAGTTGGACAGTTCAGAAAAACACAGGCAAGGGAATTATGCCTGAGGCATGTGAAACTGTTATCATTATTAGATGAGAGCTCCATAATGCAGCCCACACTGAGAAATCAGTTCTGGAAACTCAAACCAAGAGGATCCATATGCCTTAGACTGAATGGTTTTAAACCTGGTGAGTGGATTAATTGGTGTGGTGGACTCACAGATACCTGACTTACTCAAGACAGGCTCAATCAAATTTTTCATTTTACCAGAGAGAATCATGGTGGTAAGCACTTCCCTTTCAACTCATTAGTGAAAGCTTCAAACCAAACTAGGAATATGATGTTTTAAAGATTATGAGATAGCACTTCATTAATCTTTTTTCCATAATTATTTACTGAGAATTCAAGGTGTCTGTAACTATCACAAGATTCTTAGGAAATTGTCAGTGAAAGATATTGAATATTACTTAGAATAGATTTGACTCCCCAATTCACTCCCCAATTGGCTGCAATGCCAGAGCTGCACTGATCCGAAGCCAGGGGTCAGGAGCTTCTTCCAGGTCTCCCACGTGGGTGCACAGGCCCAAGGACTTGGGCCATCTTCTACTGCTTTCCCAGGCCATAGCAGAGAGCTGGATCAGAAATGGAGCAGCTGGGACTCAAACTGGCGCCCATAAGGGACCATAGGTGGTGGCTTTACCCACTATGCCACAGCACCAGCCCCTAGGAGTTGTTTTAATATATAGATTTGTGTAACCATAGTCATAAGTAGGATGGAGAACATTTCCATAATCCACCCAAGTTCCTTCACCCTGCTTCTTTGAAGTGACCATTCATTTGACCCAACCCAATCAATCACCAATCTGTTCATGCTTATGATTTTTGTCTTTTAAGAATGTTGTATATGTGGAATCATATAGTATGTAACTTTAGCACTGCTTCTTTCACAGCACATTTGAGATTTACCCACGTTGTTGTGTGAATGATAGTTTATCTCACTTTATTGAGGAGTAATATTTCTTTGAATAAATGTACTACAATTAATCTATTTACCTGTTGAAGGAGATTTTGGTTGTTTTCTATCAGGACTGATTACAGATATGTTCTTTAAAATTTTATGTATGTATGTATTTAAATCAAAAGACAGAGAGTGAGAGGGAGAATGAGAGATAGAGAGAAATCTTCTGTCTTCTGGTTCACTTCCAAATGTCTGCAACAACCTGGGCTAGACCATGCCAAAGTTCGGAAACAGGAATATAATCCCAAACTCCCATGTGGTTGACAGGGACTCAGATACTTGAGCCATCACCTGCCTTCTCTCAGGGTATGTATTAGCAGAGAAATGGCCTTGGATGCAGAGCCCGTTCTCAAACCCAGGAACTCACATAGGGGACATGGGTTTCCTAGGCAACCTCTTAACTCCTGTGCCAAATGCCCATTACAAATAATGTTACAAATATTTGTGTGCTAATTTTTGTTTTGGACATAAGTTAGTTCCTTTAATGTGTAGCAAGAGAATTTCTGGTTCACAGGGTAAGTTTTTTTTTATTTTTTTAAATTTTTATTGTTATTTTTTTAACTTCTATATAATAAATACAAATTTCCAAAGTGCAGCTTATGGATTACAATGGCTTTTCCGCCCTATAACTTCCCTCCCACCCACAACCCTCCCATCTCCCACTCCCTCTCCCATTCCATTCACATCAAGATTCATTTTCAATTATTTTTATATACAGAAGATCAATTTAACATATATTAAGTAAAGATTTCAACAGTTTGCACCCACACAGAAACACAAAGTGAAAAATACTGTTTGAGTACTAGTTATAGCATTAATTCACATTGAACAACGCATTAAGGACAGAGATCCTACATGAGGAGTCAGTGCACAGTGACTCCTGTTGTTGACTTAACAAATTGACGCTCTTGTTTATGGTGTCAGTAATCTCTCTAAGCTCTTGTCATGAGCCTTGTCATGAGTATAAGTTTATACTTAATATTATAAGTTTCCAGTGTGGGTGTACAATTTTATACTCTCTTTTTTTTAAAAAAAAAGGATTTATTTATTTATTTGAAAGTCATAGTTACACAGAGAGAGAAGGAGAGACAGAGAGAGAGAGAGGTCTTCCACGCACTGGGTCATTCCGCAATTGGCTGCAATGCCAGAGCTGGGCCAATCTGAAGCCAGAAGCCAGAAGCTTCTTCTCCCACATGGATGCAGAGGCCCAAGGACTTGGGTCATCTTCTACTCCTTTCCCAGACCATAACATAGAGCTGCATCAGAAGTGGAGCAGCTGGGACTTGAACCAGCACCCATATGGGGTGCCGTCACTGCAGGCGGTGGCTTTATCTGCTATGTCACAGCACCAGCCCAAGTTGGCTTTATTTTTTTTAAGGTAACCTGATAATTGGTCAAACACATCTGAGTGTTATTGTGAATACTTTTTAGAGCAGATTAGCATTTATATCAGCATAATATATAATTTATATATTATAAATTTATATATATTTATACTTATATAATAAAACAGATCACGCTTCATAACCTAGATGTGTCACATCCAATCACTTGAATGACTTGAGAGAAAACTTGAAGAAGAGGGTATTATTCCTGCCAACTGCCTCTGGACTTGAGCTACAGCATGAACTCCTCCCTGGATCCCTGGCCTGCAAACTTACACCGTAGATTTTGGATTTTCCAATTTCCATAATCACATGAAATTTCTTAAAATAAGTTCTAACTCTCTCTAGAGAGAGATTTCATTGGTTTTGTTTCTTTCAAAAACCCTAATACATCATCCAACTCTTTCTTCCATTATTACTTTGAATATGTTAATTTTCCACTGTTGACCTTTAGGAAATCTTTGTGTTTTCCGGATAAAAGTTCTAAGTTGGATATGTGATATATATACAAGTAGTTTTCCTGAGCTGTGAATCATTTTTACAAATACTCTCTTTAAGATTTCTTTGTCATTGTAGAAGTTTTCAAGTTTTATGAAGTTCAAGTTTTCAATTTTGTAATGGATTATGGTTTTGGTATCTCCAAGGTCATGAAGATTTTCTCCTAAAAGTTGTGTAGATTTAAGTCTCTGATCCATTTTGAATTATCTTTTGTATATCGTAAGAGGAATAGATTAAGTTTATTTTGTTTCGTAAAGTGCTATAAAATTGTTCCTGCACCATTTGTTCAAAAGGTTATCTTTTCCTTATTAAAATGCCTCTGCATCTTTGAAAAAACTCAGTTCAACATATTTATATAACCTTATTTCTAGACTCTCAATTCTGTGGCATTGATGTACATGTCTATACTTTCACAACACTATACTGTTTGGATTACTGTGGTAAGTTTTTAAATTGAATGGTGTGAGTACTCCAAATTTATTCTTGTGAAACTGATTTTGTGTGTTACGTTTCCTTAGTTTCTTCATAAAATTTTAGGATCAGCTTGTCCGTATGAAAAAATATAATCCTGCAGGAATTTTTGCTTTCATTTTCTTTAAATATATAAATGCCCTTAAAAGGACAGTTTAAAACAATGGATAGCAGGGCTTTGCTTGCAAGATGTATAAGAATGTTAGACACCTATGAAAAATTGTGTCCCAAAAATTCAGCCTTAATTATTTCTCTTCTTTTAGTGTTATAAATGGTCTCTTTATTTTTTTTATTGTTTTTTACAAAATTAAATATAGGATTGATTCTTGCCCATATATCTTTCCTAAAACATTACTAAAATCCCTAATTAGTTCTAGAATTTTTTATAGATCTGGTTTGGATTTCCTATATTAGTACTCATGTTATTTAAGAATAAAGAATTTTATTCTTCCATTCCTATCCTATCATCTATCATATTCCTTTTATTTATTTATTTATTTTGTTAGCTTATCACACTGGTTTCAGCCTCTAGAACAATACTTACAGGAATGATGAAAGCAGATGTCTTCGTTACCAAATACAGAAGAAGAGCGCTGCTTTTCAGCAGTCAGAATATTAGTGGGATTTTGTAGAGGCCCTGTAGTCACATTTAATGTATCTCCTTCTCTGTCTCCTTTCTCTCTGACTTCTCCCACATACTCTGGCTCTCAATGCCTGGATTTCTGGAGCCTTTTGGCTGCTTGGGTTGCTCTGCCCTTCCTCTCAATTCAGTTTACCTTGAAGTCAAAAATTTAGAAGAAAGACCCTCCAGTGTCACTTTTGCTACTGCCACCATTACTTTAGTATACAACTTCCTTACTGTATCTCCATCCTATAGGAACTTCCTTTCTGGTTCTCAGATTGTAGAGAGAAAGAGAAAATGTTTTCTGCAGATTTTTATGAATATGCATGAGGCATATACAATTCTGGAATTTTGGCTACCCTAAAGTGAGGTCTAGGAGATACAAGGAGAAAAAAATAATCACAAAAAGCCCAGAAGCCAAAATTCACTGCTCTATGTCATGTTGTCCAATTTTTTTTCTATCCCCATTCTGAATGATTATTTATTTTTCAAAATTTTCAGATAGTTGGGCTGGTGCTATGGTGCAGCGGGTTAAAGCCCTGGCCTGAAGCGCTGGCATCCCATATGGGCACCGATTCTAGTCCCAGCTGCTCATCTTCCGAAGACGGCCCAAGTCTTTGGGCCCCTGCACCCATGTGGGAGAACCAGAAGAAGCTCCTGGCTCCTGGCTCCTGGTTTTGGATCGACACAGCTCTGGCCATTGCGGCCATCTGGGGAGTGAAACAATGGATGGAAGACCTCTCTCTTTGTCTCTACCTTTGTAACTCTGTCTTTCAAATAAAAAAAAATTCTCAAATAGTGCCTTCATATTTTTTTTAATCTGGAGATTTTAGCTGTACTCAACAGGAGACAGGGTGGATTTTGCCAATACCTTCTCAACTGGGACAAGAAAATTGTCAACTATCCTTATGGGGCTCTCAACGTCATGCTCATGCTACAGTCACATTTACATCTTATTGTCCGAAATTTAACCATATGACTTAGACCCATCAAAAGGCACATGACTATGCACCCAGTCCAACAGTAGAGATTCTGTTACCACAGAAGAATGGCAATCAGATTTAGAGAATAGCAAGTGCCACTACCCTTGCCTTCAAAAATCTCAAAATTTAGTAGAAGATACAGACACATGGTCCATCCTTATATTGTAAATGCTATGTAAGAGATTTGTGTGAATGTAGTTTCCACACTAGGATTTCTGGAAATGTGGGTACTTTAAGAAAAATGATGCACTCCTCAAACAACTGTACTGTTTTGGGAAAACTCACAGAAGCCATATGCTTTCCAGAGAAGTAAATAAAGCATTATACTTATTTTCTTTTGGCTGGAATTCTATCAATTCAATTAATAAACCTAGTTTTCCCATCCTGATTTGAAGTTTAGAATAGATGTAAAACTTCTCATTTATTAAAAAACAAATTTATTTTAACTTAATAAATATAATATATTTATTTTAAAGATAATATCTTTAAAACATGGAGTCTTCACATTGTTGGCATATTTTCTTAATCTAGGTTCTTTGACAGCAAATAGCAAAATAATAAAAAGTCCAATTCAATTTTTAGGCACTCTGAAACAAAAAAGAAAAGAGGCTTTTAATGTATCATTCCACTGGTGAAAAATATTAAAATAAATGTCAGTCACAATTTGGGGAATGGGCTTGAAAATATCACCAGTTTCCTTGCAGCATTCCCATTAGTGGGAAAATAGCTACTAGCCAGATATGTTGATAACATACTTATAACAACAAAAGTGGAAAGAGATCATTTCATTCTCACAGAATCTATACATCTATCATACAAAAGGGATCTAATTGTTCACGCTTGAGATAAATGCCTATTCCAAATTAAACACCACAGACAATAAGATATGGTACAAATTTTGGCCCGTCCTGGATTATAGCTCCACCCTTATGACCATGCTTTGTTAGTAAATGAAGAGAGAAAGATAAAACAATTAATGCTGGGAGAAGAAAAAAACAATAGCTACCCAACATGAATATGAAGTGCAGTAAGAAATGTTACATCTGAGGTTATTTTCCTGTATTTTCTTTTTGTTGAATATCTTTTTCGTTTAATTCAGTTCCATCTCTTTGTCATCCGCCAAATTTTTCCTTTGAGAGAGATCATGAACACAGAAGTTCCCTAAATTATTACTTGCTGTAGATTCCAAACTTAACTTTGTTCTCTCTGCCAAGAGTTCTGAATTGTCACTTTATGTCCTCAAATCAGGAATATTTTCTATCATTAGAGCCAGAAAAGATATCTCAACTTCATTTTGGCCGTAGGTGGTATAGATCTGAAAACTCTATTTTACTTTTCTCTATCCCTTTGCCACATTCCAGCTGTGATATAGATAACCTTGCACCAGGCTAGAGTGTTAATTTGAAATATTGTATGTTCCTAGTTAGAAAAAAAGTCCTGGATGTTTTTCTTAAACTTTGAACTGCCACTTAGTAAATACTTGTTAGGTGAATAAATTAATAATTGTTTATTAATAGATATTATTTATTCAAAATATCAAATGTCAAAGCTATTTTTGTCATTTTTTGAGATCTTATAATTTCCTTTGTATATACACCACTTATATGCATATTTTACTCTGATGTTAAAACATCATTTTACCTTTTCATTTTTTGTCTAGACTGGGTTTTGCATTTCAGGAAAAAGTATTCTTGACATCACAAAGATTTTATTTTATTTTAAAAATATTTATAGATTTGAAAGGCAGAGAGAGAGAGAGAGAGAGATTGAGAGAGAGAGAGATAGAGACCTTCCATCTGTTGATTCATTCTTGAATTGACTGCAACAGCCTGGCGTGAGCCAAGCTAAAACCAGGAGCTAGGAACTTCATCCTAGTCTTCCACATGACTGTCAGGGGCCTAAGTACTTGATCTACCTGCTGTTGCCTTCCAAAGGTATACATTAGCTGGAAGCTGGATCAGAAGTGAAGTAGCTAGTGCTCAAACAAGTACTACCATGTGGGATCCCAACATTACAAGTGGCCACTTAACCAACTGTGCCACAGTGCCATCCACTCACATAAATTTTAAATTTATGTGAATGCAGTTCTCATTATTTCTATTTCTCTGTCAACCCAGAACCTACCCAGTGACAATGTGTTTAAGATCTCAATTCATAGTATGTATCTAAGATCTCGATTCCACTTGGCAAGCAAAGTCACAAACCATCCATGCTTAGCAACAAATTCTACTCCCTTAAATCATAATGAAGACTGAGTTAATACTCTTTCCTTCTTTTTTTATTTATTTATTTGACAGATAGAGTTAAACAGTAAGAGAGACAGAGAGAAAGGTCTTCCTTCTGTTGGTTCACTCCCCAAATGGCTAGAGCTATGCCGATCCAAAGCCAGGAGCCAGGTGCTTCCTCCTGGTCTCCCATGCGAGTGCAGGGGCCCAAGCACTTGGGCCATTCTCCACTGCCTTCCCAGGCCAAGCAGAGAGCTGGACTGGAAGAGGAGCAACCAGGACTAGAACTGGCACCCTACTCTTTCATTCATATCTGATTCTGTTATGCTTCCTTTCACCACCGCCTCCATTCTATATATGTGATATTCTTTTCATCAATCATTTGTACATTTGTAAACATTTGATTTTGATTTTCTTTACAAAACCAATTCCATGGGATTATTTTTAATTTTGATTCATTTTCTCTAGCTATACCAGATTTTTACAACTTTATAAATTTTGGTCAGATTGGTCTATGATCAATCTTGACTTAGGAAACTATGGAAATTTTTCCAAAAAGTACATCAAGATGGAAAACAAAACTGTTATTCTTTCACCTTGTTTCAACTGATTCTTTAGAGTTCACATATCTTCCTTCAGATTCAAATATCGCTTTTATTGTGGAGATCATTTTATCTATTCCAGCTACAGATGGGGTGTACCTGGACACTCCAGGTACACACTCAGTGGACTTTCAAGGTGGCGCTCAGTTGTTCTGCTCTCTGGCCTTCTGTGATCCCCTCCTTTGGAGGACTTGTTTCAATAGAATTGTTAAAATAGAATTCTCAAATTGAAGGGGTGGTGTACCCATGATTAGATTTTAAGAGATTCTAACTTTTTTCTTGCTAGCTGACTTTCTTCTTTGATGTCTCTCAGGAAGCAAACTGCCACTTGGTGAGCTGTCCATGGAGAGACAAATGTGGCAAGGAACTAAGAGCAGCCTCCAGGTGGCAGACATCAAGGAATGGATACGGCCAACAATCACATATGCTTGGAAGAGGGTCCTTCCACAACAGAGCCTTCCGAGGAAATGTTAGTCCTGCTTGCTGCCTCCACTGCAGTTTTGTGACAGATCCTAAAGAAGTGGACTCATGTAAGTCATGCCTGTATTCCTGGTCCACAGAAACCAACACAGCTCTATGCTAAGCAACTAAATTTGTAGCAATATGTTCCACAGAAATACCTAACCAATAGAGATGATTTCTCATCCCTTTGCACTTTTATGGCATTTCTGTGTGTGTGTTTGTATCACTTGTGAATTATTCATGATTTCTCCCCACCCAAAGTCTTTTTAGACTGTTATATATAATACTCCTTTATCTAAAGCTTTTCCATGCTTTTCATGCATTTCCCTTATAATTAAGTTAAAACTCCCCATTAGTGCCTGTAAGAATTGTGTGATCTGATCTCTGATTGAATTGTTCATTCTTCTCTAACCATCACTTCCTACCACTCACCCTTGTGCTTTTCCTCCAAACTGCCGCATTAAACTTCTTTCAGATGCTGCAACTTGTCATGCTTTCTCTCTTCAACTTGAACTCCTGCATTATATTATTCATTGTTCACCCTTGCCTTTTCCATCTCCCCATTGCTTTATTCACTTCC
Organism: Oryctolagus cuniculus; assembly: GCF_964237555.1. NCBI lineage: Eukaryota > Metazoa > Chordata > Mammalia > Lagomorpha > Leporidae > Oryctolagus > Oryctolagus cuniculus. The sequence goes on from NC_091438.1 coordinate 95,268,299, forward strand.
ACTCATCATTCTGGATTTTTCTAAGAAAGCATTCCTGATCCCATCATCTTGGGATGTCTGCCTACCCAACCTCTTGTCTGTGTTAGTATGTCCTCTATAATTACCGAAGTACAGAGATAGAGTAAGTGACAGATCTTCCACTGCTGGTTCACTCCCCAAATGTCTGCAAAGGCTGAAACTGAGCCAGGCTGAAGCCGCAAGCCTGGATTTCCATCTGGGTTTCCTATGTTGGTGGCAAGTGCCCAGGTCCTGGGCCCATTCGTCCCCTGCTTTCCCAGGCATATCAGCAGAGAGCTGAATTGGAAGTGAGCAGCTAGGACTCATATAGGCGATGCTGGTGCTACAGGCAGTGGTTTAACCCACTGCACCATAATGCTGCTCCCTGTTTTGTCATTTTCTTAATAGAATCAAAAACAAGTTTTGAAATTTGACAAAGTCTCATTTATCAATGTTTTTCTTTTATGATATTGCTTTTTGTGTCCTAGAAAATCTTGGACTAACTCCAAATCACAAAGATTTTATTCTTTGTTTTCTTCCAGAAATTTTACAGTTTTACTTTTTATGTTTAGGTCAGTCATCTATTTTAAGTTAATGTTTCCATAAGGTTTGGGATCCTTTCTTTTTTCAATAGAGGTATCCAGTTGTTCCAGCATTATATGTTGAAGAGACTATTTTCTCACACTGAATTACATTGGCATCACTATAGAAAATCAGTTGACCAAATATTTATGTATCTATTTCTGAACTTCAGGCTGTTGACAATGGCTGGAGCTCATATGATCACCTTGGTGGCCCTTTCAGCTGATATGTAATAGAGAAGGAGAACGTTTGGAAAGAACATAAGATTTCAGGATTTCAGCAGAAATTGAAAAGAGACATAGGAGTGTATTAATTTATGATCTGGCAACAAGCTATCTCCTTCCCATTTACCCTTTTCCCCACCCAGAACAAAGCACCTATCATATAGGACAGTAATTGTTCCTGGGAACCTTGAATCACCTTCAGGAAGACATTACTAGGTTGTTAGGAGCTTGCAAGCCACTTAATCAAATAAAATAATGTGATTCCCACTCCCTCCCCTTAGGTTTTCTTTGGACAACAGGTAAAAGTTGGGATAGGTGTATATTATGATTTCTGCATTCCCAGCCTGTTTCTTCACCTTGCTAGTATCTCCAATTAGGTGTATACAGGTGTCATGGCATTCAAGCTCTGTATATAAGTATAGATAAAGCTGTCATAAGAAAAAACATAATCAGGGTAATTCACATTCATGGTAACTCCCAAAGCTGAGAGCAAGTGCATATGAGGAATAAAAACACAAGACTAATTGGTCTACATTGATAAAAGGGATAAAATGGGTCCATACTTACACCTACATTTGTTCCACATACTATGCTATTTGAATTCACAGCTTACTCTGAAATGTCTTTGAGAGGTGCTGTTTGTTCAATGAATACATTTAAAAATAGTACCAGAGCCTTGACTGAACCCTGGGCCTCCCTAGCAGATTCCAGAGAAGATAGGAGCAGAATTCTTAGCATTTTACTCTCCTATGGTTGTTTTTATTTCATTTTTCAAAAGCAACCTCTCCATTTTCAGATAAACATTGCTCTTCTACAGGACACTGCTGTCAGGAAGCCTCATCTTGTGTTAGGTGAAAGCATCGTCTGTCTTGGCGGCTGTCTCCTCTATTAACCATTTCTGTAAAGCATTGCTAATAGAAGTTCAAGATGAACTTCCTGCAATCCACCATGCTCTGTGTCACCCCGAGAGTCTGACTCACCCTACAGGTATATTGGAACACTACTTGCACATACAACTCAATGACAACTTTCAAATCTGAATCATCATTTCACTATACTTTTCTTCTGTATCACATATAATAAATTTTGTTTGCATCAGTCTTGTGGCTATTATTTTGTTCTGAGTCATCTTGTGGTTATTCAGAATTTTTATTTTTTTCCCTAAGACTCTTTTATTAAACCTCATAAAGATAAATATTACAGTCTGCATATCTCTTTATTCTGCAAAGCCCTAATGCAGTATCATAGATTTGATTATATTCAATGTATATTTATTGAGGTGATATTTTTGTGTAGACATTAGGACTAATTCTCTATATACCAGTCATATTATCAAGCTTTCACTTTAGTTATATTGCCAGGGACACAATTATGCTCATAACCTATCCAGCTCTCAGAACTGAGGAGACAGATTTGACAGTGTGGGATGATTAAAATGCTTAATGTTCAATTAGCCTTCTTGGATTAAGTCTAGTAAAGGAAAAGGCAGGTAATTTAAAGTTGTATTATAGAGAATATTATTTTATAAAAACCTTAAGAGGGCAATTTGAAAAGGGCATTGATTGCTCAAAACTTAAAATATCCAAGACATCATTTTGAAACTACAAAGAACAGATAAAAGGATTATAAATATACTGGATGTAAGTGGTACAGACCAGAAAACTGAAAAATGCAGCAAAACTCAATATGAAGAATTTATTTAATCTCACAGAAGTAGAGAAAGGTGGACAATATAAATGGCTCCTAAATCTACAGTGACATCCATTATCATAAATTATCAACATGAGGAATGCTATGATACTAAATGTAATTTTCTTGAGTCATTACATTTCAAAGACATATCACAATACCAAGTATATAAAAATATAAATGTGTGAAATGAGAATGAATTTCCCCCACTGGGAAGCTGAGGAATTTGTACCTTTTGTGAAGCAGTTTGTGAATAAAATCGGTGACAGGAAAGAGTAGATCTATGGGTGCTGGTATGCTGTGTATTGTGTATGTCTCTTTGTGTACCCACCACTGTGGATCAAATGCTGGACCTTAGCTGAGTGAAATTAGCCATCAAGAGAAATAATCTGTTTTAAAAGATAGCTTCTGACAGTGCTACTGCTAATACAAAAATTTTCCAGCACTTAATCATTTTAGACTATTTTTTTTTTTTTTTTAGATTTTCTGGGTCAAATCTTGGCTTTTATACATTGTAGATGCAGTCTATGTCATAGAATGTGTGCTTTGGAGGGGATCTTACTGGCTATTGTATCCCACTCTATCTGATCTCATGAATCACTGCAAAATGAAGTGGCTGGTTCATCTGCAAATACTTCATTTGATTCCAGCCATTCTAAAAATTCATACTCTCAATTTGTACTCCAAATATCTTCCTGAAAGAAAATCTGAAATTTCGAGTGCTGGGAGGGAGGGGCTGCGTGCGCCCGGCTCCGTGTACGCGCGCGCTGCTTCGTGCGCGCGCGCGCTGCTCCGTGCGTGCGTGCGTGCGTGCGTGCGCGGGGGGGGAGTGCCCAAGGCTGGGGGGGGCAGCAGCGCCCCCGCCCCCGCCCCACCAGCCTCCCTTTTTTTTTTTTTTTTTTTGCTCCGCGTGGGGGTGGCGCCCGGGTCTCCCCCTCCCCCACCCCCTCTCTCTCTGTGCGCGCGCGCGGGGGTTTCCCGGGGGCGCGCGCGCGCGCGGGCGCCGGCGCAGAGCAGGTGCAGCCGCTGCCGGGCTTCGCCGAGGACCAGGCCATGACGCGGGCGTGAGCGGGGGTAACCCGGCGGGGGAGGGGGAGCCCGGCCGCCCGCATGGACGTCTTCAGTTTCGTGAGGATCGCCAGGAGCCACAGGACGAAGGCTTCGGGCTGGCCGCCGCCCTCGGGAACCTGGGGCTTGGACCCGGTGACGCCCTGTGGCTGGGAGACGATGACCAACCGCGATGGGCGCGACGGCTTCCTCAGTCACATGACCCAGGCCATTCCGTGTGACGACCCGCGGTTGGAGAGCTGCCAGATCCTCCCTCCAGCTCCTCGCACGGTGGAGATGCGGAGGGACCCCGTCCTGGGATTCGGCTTCGTGGCTGGAAGCGAGAAGCCTGTGGTCGTGCGGTCGGTCACACCGGGTGGCCCCTCGGAAGGCAAGCTGATCCCCGGGGACCAAATCATCATGATCAACGACGAACCCGTCAGCGCCGCCCCGCGGGAGCGGGTCATCGACCTGGTCCGAAGCTGCAAAGAGTCGATACTGCTCACCATCATTCAGCCTTACCCTTCTCCCAAATCGGCATTTATCAGTGCTGCCAAAAAAGCCAGATTAAAATCCAACCCGGTCAAAGTGCGCTTCTCCGAGGAGGTCATCGTCAACGGCCAAGTGTCGGAGTCTGTGAAGGATAATTCACTTCTTTTTATGCCAAATGTGTTGAAAGTCTACCTGGAAAATGGGCAGACCAAATCATTTCGCTTTGACTGCAGCACCTCCATCAAGGACGTCATCCTGACGCTGCAGGAAAAGCTGTCCATCAAAGGCATCGAACACTTTTCCCTGACGCTGGAGCAGAGGACGGAAGGCGTCGGCACCAGGCTGCTGTTGCTTCATGAGCAGGAAACGCTCGCTCAGGTGACGCAGAGGCCCAGCGCCCACAAGATGAGGTGTCTTTTCCGAATTTGCTTTGTCCCCAAGGACCCAATTGACCTTTTGAGGAGAGATCCGGTTGCGTTTGAGTATCTCTACGTTCAGAGTTGTAACGATGTTGTCCAGGAGCGCTTCGGGCCCGAGCTGAAATTCGACATCGCCCTGCGGCTGGCCGCTTTACAGATGTACATCGCCATGGTCACCACGAAGCAGACGCAGAAAATCTCCCTCAAATACATCGAAAAAGAATGGGGCTTAGAGACGTTCCTGCCCTCTGCTGTGCTGCAAAGCATGAAAGAGAAGAACATCAAGAAAGCCCTTTCACACCTCATCAAAGCAAATCAAAACTTGGTACCACCGGGGAAAAAGCTGTCCGCACTGCAAGCCAAGGTCCACTATCTCAAGTTCCTCAGTGACCTCAGACTGTACGGGGGCCATGTGTTCAAGGCAACCTTAGTGCAGGCAGACAAGCACTCCGAAGTGACTCTCCTGGTTGGGCCTCACTACGGCATCAGCCATGTCATCAACACCAAGACCAATCTGGTGGCTCTGTTAGCCGACTTCAGCCACGTGAACAGGATCGAGTTGTTTCCGGAAGAGGAGACTCTGGTGAGGGTGGAGCTCCACGTGCTGGATGTCAAGCCCATCACACTCCTGATGGAATCATCCGATGCCATGAACCTGGCCTGCCTGACCGCTGGATATTACCGGCTGCTTGTGGATTCCAGGAGGTCGATATTTAACATGGCCAATAAGAAAAATACAGGGACCCAGGAAACAGGCACTGAACATAAAGGAAAACACAACCTCCTCGGCTCCGATTGGAACTGTGGACCCCAAATGACCACCTTTATCGGCGAAGGAGACCAAGAAGGCCTGATCACGCATGCAGATGCCAAACGGAAGGCAGTGGACAGCACAGAGAGCCCCGCGTGTCCAAAAGACCACCGGCACTTGTATATTGGTGACGCCTACGAGGTAGAAGAACTTAGCCAGCGGCTGCCCCACCAGCCCGGTGATGCCGCCTGTGAGGCAGACGACTACCTCCAACGAGCCCAGAGATCCCGGCTGACCCTCTCGGGACCAGAGACCCTGAAGGACACACAGGACTCTCCAAGAGGAGCCCACGTGTCCTTTATTTTTGGAGATCTTGCCTTGGATGACAGCACAAGTTCCCCCACGCTCGGCTATGACGGACTATTGGAGGAGGGTCCCGACGTGCTGCTGGGGAAGCAGAGGAACGTCTACATGGGCAGTGCCCATGACGTGAAGAGCCTGGATCTCATTCCAGACGCAGAGAGGATCTGTTACGTGGCCGATTCTGTTTATGCCAATATAGGAGATGTGAACCACTTTGAGGCCCCCGAGGGGATGGAGGAGCCCCTTTTGCATGACCTCTGTTATGCAGAAAACACAGATGACGCAGAGGATGAAGACGAGGTCAGCTGCGAGGAGGACGTCGTGGTTGGAGAAGTGAATCAGCCGGCCATCCTCAGCCTGGCTGGGTCAAGCGATGACATCATCGACCTCACATCCCTCCCTCCTCCGGAAGGCGATGACCACGAGGAGGAATTCCTGTTGCGCTCCTTGAACATGGCCATCGCCGCACCCCCACCTGGCTTTCGAGACAGCTCCGACGAGGAAGACTCTCAGGGCCAGGCCGCGTCCTTCCGCAAGGACAAGGACCAAGGCGGCGGCTCGCACAATGATGAGATCCCCGTATCCCTCATTGACGCGGTGCCCACCGGTGCCGAGGGGAAGTGCGAGAAGGTACTGGATAATGCCGTCATGTCCACACTGGAGGCTCTGGACGCTCTGTCTGTGGCAGAAGAACAGCAGACCGGGGACGATTCAGGTGTAGCCATCCTGCGGGCTTACAGTCCCGAGTCCTTGTCAGACTCGGGCAATGAAACAAACTCTTCTGAAATGACCGAGAGTTCTGAACTGGCTGCGGCGCACAAGCAGTCAGAGAGCCTCTCCCGCATGTTCTTGGCCACTCCTGAAGGCTACCAGCCCCTGGCCGAAGAACAGACAGAGTTTCCCACCTCCAAAAGTGCGCGGGCTGCCGGTCCAGCAACCGATCTCCCCACCAATGTTGTGCCTGCCAAGCCGATGCTTCATTCAGACCCCATGGAGATGGAGCCTGAAACCATGGAGACCAAGTCTGTCACAGATTATTTGAGTCCATTGCACATGGGGTCAGTGACATATTCTTGCAAAAGCAAGAGGAAAGGCCAGCCGGCCGAGGTGGACGGGAAAGACCTACCAGGAAAGAGACAGCAGGGGACCAAAGGAACTGGCACAGAGGCAGATGCCAACGGTCACTTTGGGACTGTGTCTTCGAGAGACAGTCAGCACCTCAGCACTTTTAACCTAGAGAGAACTGCCTTTCGCAAGGACAGCCAGAGATGGTATGCGGCCACTGAAAGTGGGGTGGCAGATAAGAATGGATTGGAAGCAGCCACAGGGAACACCTTTTCGACAGCTTCTGCTCTTGGGCCAATGGAGCCCAAAGGGATGGAGGAAGGAGCTCCTGATGCAGGAGCCGGCGACGATGTTGCAGAGCTTGGCCAAGGGGAATGCTTGTTGAGCGACTCCACCAAAGACTTCACGAACCCAGAGGATGCGGACTCGTCCACCACCTGTGAGCAGCCTGCTGAGCTCGCCGAGGCTGAAGACGGCGTGGCCCACCTCTGCGGCTACCACTTGGCCGAACGGATGTCATCCCTGCAGAGTGAGGGCCATTTTTCAGAGGAGAGAGCCACAGGGCTTCCCAGCCATGGAGGAGCCACCTTTAAGGAGCTGCCCCCGCAGACAGAAGGGATGTGTCCGCCGCAGTTGACAGCGACGCCTCCTCTCCACCCAGCCATACACACTGACCCCCTGTTTGGCACGTTGAGAGACAGATGCCACCAGCTCCCCAAGATGAAGGAAACCACAGTGTAGCTTTGACAGAGCCTGGGAAGGAGAGACAAGGAGGCATGCCTTCGGCTCGGTCTCAACATCCTGAAGCGGATCCCATCCTGCTACCATCAAACATTCACTCGGAATCAAAGGTGCCAATTCCAAATCAAGACCCTCATGATGTGTCCCAAGAAAACCAGGAATATGGAGAGGTTGTGAGTAGGCAGTCACCAGATCTGAGAGGGGGGATCCTCAGGACACCCTCCAGCCAGAGGGCTATGAGGCATAGCAACACTATACTGTCAAGATCTGTAGGTTTGGAGGCCTTTCGAGCGAGAACCAAGGGTGCGGTCAGCTTTAAGTGTCCAGGTATCACAGAAGCACAGGAGACCAGTACAGAAAGGGGAGCAGAACTGCCCCTGGGGAAGAAGCTCACCAAAAGTTTTTCCCAAAGCTCAATGCACTTTAGCTCCGAGGGGAAGTGTCACAAAAGGTCCCCAGTGGCTCACAAAGACTCAAAGCTATATCCCACCTTATCCTTGTGGAAACCAGAGGGCAGCTATTGGAGGTGCAGGGGACCTTTCAGCTATTGTTTCCTGAACAGAGGGCAGGATGAAGATGGCGATGAGGATGAAGAGGGGGGAGAGGCCACCCACCAGGTCTCTTTCCTCTACCGACCACAGATGACTCAAGTCATGCCAGAACCACCCAGCCCGTCCCTGGCTATTGAGATTCAAAAGCAAGGAGAGGAGCTTTCCCAAGGTTCAGTGCTGAAGGTCTGGACAGAAGAACTGAATGGCCCAGATGACTTCAGCCACCTGGCTTTGGATGCCCGGATTGCAAGAATCAATGCCCTAAAGGAGAGCACATATGCAATGCCTGATGGGTTCCTTGCAGCCCAAAATGATGCCAATGAGCTGCTCTGCCTCGTCAGGGCAACCAAGGGGAAGAGGGAAGAGTCACGCCTTGAAGCATATGACCTTACGCTTTCTCAGTACAAGCAACTGTTATCCATCGAGTCCAGACAGTTGGGAAGTGCCTGTAGGAAGATGGCAATGGCCAAGAAAAGCCCAGAGGAGATGCTCCTAGCTATGACTTCCAGCTTTCAAGTGCTCTGTTGCCTAACAAAAGCTTGCATGCGATTGGTTAAAGTCATGAACTCAGAAACACAGCGGCAGGAAATTGTAGCAAAGATTGATGAAGTGGTCATAAACTACATCTGTCTCCTGAAAGCTGCCGAGGCAGCCACTGGAAAGACCAGTGGGGATCCTAACGTTGGACTCTCAATACGACATTCAACCACCATGGCCGCTCTTGTAAGCACACTAACACTTTCTCTCAAGATGCTTTTAAATAAGTAAATATGAAAGTCACATCATAATCTACCTTTGCAAAGCCATACACGAACTTTTATTTACTTTGTGTGTACGATGAACAGATGTCTCCTTTCTTCTCTCTGTATATTTTGTTATTTTATATAATAGGAGATAAAAGTCACACTGATGAAATGTTGATGTACTAATCAGATGTATTGTTGATATTCTACATATATATACATGTAAAAGAAATAAACAAGAAAGTGGTGACATTGGCTATTTTTCATATAGTCAGAACTCCAGGTGCATGATGTGAAATTTTAAATTCTACTATGTTAGAGCAAAAAAAAGAGTCCTATCCCCTTTCCTTCCAAGTGGATACTTGGAGACCATTGTGTTCATATTTAGGAATAAGAAACAAAACAAAAAAAACACAATGTATATAAAACAGTACTTATGTTTTAAAATTATTATGATTTTTAAGTATTGGAAATAGCAAAAAGACATTTAAAATTCAAGAAACTATTAATTACTAGAAATATATGTAATAAATTAATTTTTGCTCATAAAAAAAAGAAACTCTGAAATTTCATTCACTGGCTCCAATTCTGTCCAATTGAGCCACAGAGTTTAAAACCAATTTCACATCTGCATCAATGCCTTCTAAATATTTGAATTTAGTTCTCCATCAAACAATCTATTAAACTAGTTAAGTATTTCCAACTCCTACTAAGATATATAATTTTTAGTTCCCTCATGACCTTGGTCAATCTCAAACTGTTTCCTCTCTTTTGAATGAATTCTCATTTGTCTGTATTTTTAAAGCATGGTGACTCCCACTGCAATAGAAAAATGAACAAAATGTAGGAAGAGCCAATTCATGAAAGAGGAAATATAAGTTTCTAATAAATACACAAAAAAGCTAATTTTCATAGCGATCAATTAAATGCTAATTAAAAGAAGCTAATGTTTTACATATATAGAGTCGGCAGGGATAAAAAAAAAAACCACCACATTTGGCAAATGTTCAGGGAAGCAGGTACTGTTGTATATGAATAAGAAAAATGCATGAACTAAACTATTCATCATATAACAAAAAGTGACAAAGGGAGAAAGATTACATAGATTTTGTTAAATGTAGCTACTGAAAATCTTTTAGGATATTTTAATGACATCAGAGAAAATGTGATTTCTTACTAAGAAGTCAAAGCAGACTATCAAACATTATACACATTTATATAATTTTATTAATAATATCTACAGAAAAATGATTAATATTGGGTAGTGTGATAATGAGCATCATATCTGTCTATTCAATATTTTTGCCAAGGAAAATACATTACTTGTCCAATCATAAAGTGAATTTTAAAAAGCTTTAAAAATACTTTTAGCAATGGTATGATCTTGCTATTCATTCCTAGACTCCTTTTCTATCTGTCTAAAGGTCAGTAGTGACCTTTTAAGTTGCCCTATGTCCTATTAAAATGCCCTACAACTTCCAAATATACTCATGACTATTGCTATTAGATCAGATTCATGACTTTTTGCTGAATGTGGTTTTTCAGTTGTTTCTATCAAATTCTGTTTGATTTCATTGGACTCAAATGTGGTGGTATTTTTCTACTGTTCTGTATTTAACAGCTATTTGCATGACATTAATGTTCTCATCCAACATTAATGTCCTGTGCCCATCAAAGATGTGGAGTATATTGTTCTTAAAAAGCTAGAGATAAAACCCATCATAATTAGCATTATTCAAAGATGTGTTGGCCAAACAGTTTTAGTCTGAAGTAAAACTGGCACTGAATATGAAAGACTGTTCTAGCTAAATTTAATTATAAGTGGTATACTTCTGGAGAAATATAGGCATTTGAAGGAGAATTATTGTGGAAGATTATATAGATTTTAAGTGGTTTCATAAGCATGGAAAGTGGGATATTTGAAAAAGTTTATCAATTATAGATGCAAGAGCTCTCAACATGTATAGTATGGGGTGAACACTATGACACAGTGGTTAAGTTGCCATTTGGGACACTTGCATCCCGTATCAGAATGGTGGGGTTCAGGTCTCAGCTCTGCTTTGCTTTCCAGCTTCTTTCCACACCCTAGAAAGCAACAGGTGATGACCCGTTTGGAGTTTCAGGCTCCTAGTTTCAGCCTGGCCCAGCCTTGGGTGTTCTTGGCATCAGGACATTGGGGAGAGAATTAGCAGATGGAAGATCTCTCTCTCACTCTCCTCTCCCTCCTGCCTTTTATTCAAAAACAAAAGAACAAAAAAAAAATGTATAATATGAAAAGCTGCTGGGAGACACTGTTTACTCAGATTATTCAAGAAATTTAGTCATGTATTTAGGGATAGTGAAAACTATCACTCAGATTAGACTAAACAACAGCCTTGTAAAGCAGCTTAAGACAGATTCTTAACAGTAGTTACAAATACTTAGAAAGTTTCAAATCTGTGTCATTTACCAACCAGACACCATAGTTTCTTGTCCTTTAAAGGAATTTCACATTGGATTGAAATAAGGTAAATATTAGCATATTCTCTTTAATTATTTTGTTTTTACAGTCTCAGATAATTTATCTCAATGGGTTTAGAAAATATATATATTACTATGTAAAGTACTTTTTTCATGATAATGAATAATTCCTTATTAGTTGAGAAGGAAATTTGGGATACAAAATTCTATTTGATTTTATGGACTCTGACTTCTACATATCTTTTAAAGAAAATACTATCAAACATTAGAAGTCACAGGAAATGTTAGAAAAGTGTCAGGAGAGAAGGAAAGAAGCATTAAGTCCTCTCTTCTTGGGAATATAGGCTGGAATGTTTTGGTGAGAGCCATTCTGGCTACGGCATATTAGTAAATTTTAAAAAAATATGTTCCTATGCCAATGAGAAAAAAACATAAAGAGGAGTGAGAGAGAGTTGCAATTTTAAGATTTCCAAACCAGCAATTTCATATTTTACTTGAAAAAAAAAAAAAACTCATCATGGCTCTGCAATAGACTTGAAAACCAAAGGAGAGTGGAAAAGAAATGAGTTAATCAGGAGTAAAGATGGATCTATTTTACGTTAGCCATAGATCGTAAAGACATTAAAAGTAATGTTACGTACATTGTTGGTAGAGTTGATTCGCTTAAAAGTGTATCTAGCATATCAGCTTTTCTCTTTGCTTCCTTGGGCAAAAGAAATCATTTCCATTTTTTTCAGCAGAAAAGAACTTAGGTCAGCTTTTGTTCTGCAGTTTATTCTGTTTCATGTGTGGTTACTGACATGTGTGTAGAAAAAAATTTTTTTTCTCAAGTGCTCCTATATTTGAGCAAAGATAATCAACACAAATAAATTGTTGCAGAAACTGAGAAATTTTTTGACCCTATAACCTCATGTTTCAGAATACTGTGGTGGAAATTGCTACATGTTCATCAAACCCAGTTCTTTTTCCTACTGAGCCCACAATTTGAAAACTGCCCATCTCACTACCAGGCCGTGAGACTGAATCTGGCCGATGGAATGTGATGGAGTGATGTACACCACTTTCAGACTTGCCCAAAACCTCTCCAACACAAAGTCCCTCTTAGTCTTTCCACATGAGCAGGCCAGATGGTGGAGGGTGAAGGGACTAGGAGAGCACAGCTACCTGACAGAAGATGCCCCGGTCTCTGAGTTGCCCTTGGAGGTTGGCTGGTTGGAGAGGAGAGTCTATGTGGTGCTCATCTTTTGGGAGGAAGCAAACCTATTCTGTTAGGCCACTGAAATTGTGGGTTCCTTGGTTACATCTGTTAGCCTTCTTCAATCAAGTATAGACTTCGGGCTACACCGCCTTGGTTCAAACCTCATTCTATCACTAGCTGCATGAACTTGGGCAAGCTATTTCACCTCTCTGTGCTTCAGTGTCCATAGAGGTGGAAGGGCAGTAATAATGCAGTGTTGGGGATTCAACATAGAATAAAGCCCTTTAATAACCTGGCTTATAAATTATTGTTATTTCTGAAGAAGACTCTCATTCTGAGGTCACATCCAAGTATGGGAATCTTATAGAGTTGGATAGAGCACTATATTTTTAAAATGCAAAATTATTCAGTTTTAACACTCAACTGCAAAAGTGTTGTGTTTTATGGAAAGAAAATAAGGGAGGAAAGGTGATATTAAAGGAGGGAGGGGGAAAAAAGGAGAAAAGGAAGGAGGAAAGAGGGGAGTCTTACCTATTTTAAGCAGCTGGAGGGCTAATATGACTTTGTAAGTAGGTCTGACACAGCAAGGAAGAAAACCCACCTCAGCATCAGAGAGTTAATGTGGACCTAAACAATGCTGGGGGCTGACCAACACTTTCTCTAATTATTATCTGTGGCAATTTTTTATATCTTTCTCCCTTGAATATTTAATATCCCCTACCACTTTCCCCTTTAGTGACAATTACTCTTTATGCTTTGTTAACATATGCTGTTGTAAAAATAAAACAACTTAAAATACACTAACAGACCTTTGCTGCATCAAAAGCTTTATCCTAAGACATGGTGCCTATAAATAAAGCAATGTGATACCAGAAAAAAATCCCTCACCAGATGCACAAAAGGGCATTTACTGTCTCTTCTATAAATAGGAAAAGATTACAGGTTTTTCAAGTGAATGAGAGACTACAGCAAAAATGTCTGAATTCAGAAAAAAGATTATAAAATATACTGTATGTAATAGAAATGGGTATTTACTCAGTAGCAGTGACAACAAAGTTAAACACAAGGAAACTAGTGCTTTGGAAGCTGGATAGCAAGAAACAGTGAAATGCCCTGGTTTTCATCCCTCTGGGGTGAAACTGCTCATTTGTAGGCAAATCTATGAATTTGGCAGTGACTGTTTATCACCAAGGTGTTCTTCACCTCTATAAAGTGAGCTTCTGTCTTCCTGGAGTCTCCAAGGCATGAACAAAAGAAGAAGTGTCCATGGAGAAAAGAACTTTTCTATCTCAAAAATGAATTGTGCCTATTCTGAAGACGAAGAGAGAAACCAGCAGAGGACCTGGAAAAAGCTAAATGACTTTTCTGCACTATTACAGTGCCCAAGGACAGTTCCGACCCGATGCCTTAGCAATTTACATGGAATTTTACTCTGGTGAGTTTTCCACGTTTCAGCTAAATAAGCAACAGGACAATAGACCATTTCTGAGCCACAGGAAACCATCTTCAGAGTTTCAAAATTCTCCACTTCTAATAGTATCAGATAAGTGAACTGTAAAGAAAAAAAGGACTCTCAACTTGTATGCTGATTGAATCTTGTGAGGCATCTGGAGCTTTCATTTATCTTCCCCACGGATATGTGGGGTCAAAGGTCATGTGCAGTGCAGAGATAAGCGAGAATCAGAAGGGCAGGACTTCACTAGCTAGAGGTAGTGGATTATTTCTTTTTTTGTTTGTTTGTTTGTTTTAAAGATTTATTTATTTACTTGAAAATCAGAGTTATACAGAGAAAGGAGAGGCAGACAGAAAGAGGTCTTCCATCTGCTGGTTCACTCCCCAGATGGCCCCAACGGCCGGAGCTGCGCCGATCCAAAGCCAGGAGCCTAGAGCTGCTTCCGGGTCTCCCACGCAAGTGCAGGGGCCCAAGGACTTGGGCCATCTTCCTCTGCTTTCCCAGGCCATAGCAGAGAGCCGGATTAGAAGAGGAGCAGCCGAGACTAGAACTGGTGCCCATGTGGGATGCTGGCGCCTCATGCCAGGGCACTAATATGCTGTGCCACAGCAATGGCCCCAGTGGATTATTTCTCTAAACGAGGTAGCTCAATTGGTTTGAAGATGAGGACACTTCTGCTCTGGGCCAAAGCTGAAAACAGAGTGTGCCAGCTTCACCAGAAAACATCCATCACTCAACAGCCAGCTCCTAGTTATCAATGACTTGATCATCCTTGATAAGAAAAAGGAAGTAAGAAACTCACCTTTATGTTCTTTAAACTAGTCCTAGAATTTCATAGTAATAGAACATGGCCCAGTCTTTGCAGCAAACATAGAAAATATAGATAACTACTGGGATATCTTCCTTTGTTTGTGGGAATATTTCTATACTCCAGAGTGGAGTTCTCTGAATTGGAGTAGAATCAATGCTGATTGGAGACTGTGGTTTCTATGAATAGACTGGGATTCAATTCTATTTTTCCAGCGGTGATTCTGTACTTAAAAAAAAAAGGGGGGGGGGCGGCGCCGTGGCTCAGTAGGCCAATCCTCCACCTTGCGGCGCCGGCACACCAGGTTCTAGTCCCGGTCAGGGCGCTGGATTCTGTCCCGGTTGCCTCTTTTCCAGGCCAGCTCTCTGCGGTGGCCAGGGAGTGCAGTGGAGGATGGCCCAAGTACTTGGGCCCTGCACCCGCATGGGAGACCAGGAGAAGCACCTGGCTCCTGCCTTCGGATCAGCGTGGTGCGCTGGCCGCATCAGCCATTGGGGGGGTGAACCAACCGCAAAAAGGAAGACCTTTCTCTCTGTTTCTCTCTGTCTCTCACTCTCTCACTGTCCACTCTGCCTGTCAAAAAAAAAAAAAAAAAAAAGGTAGTTGTAAAAGTATTACAAAAGGAGACATGATATGAGAATGTGAGTCTCCATAGAATGGCAAATGCCCAAAACAGCACTCCTGCCTCAGAATCAACCCTTGGGACATTCGGATCTGACTAAAAGGTCCATGAGAGTCTCGCAGGCATGGAAAGCCATGACACGGTGGCAAAAAACAATCTAAATGAAGGATCTTGGCGAACAACACTCCAGCAGAAGGATCAGGCCATCAAGGAGAGAGGCGCCTTTCTCTGAAGGGAGGAAGGAACCTCCACTGTGATATGGCCTTGACTAAACAAATTCAGAGTTGGTGAAATCAAGGGGCCTCCATAGCCTAGACAGCTCATAGCAAGAGTCTCGGGTGATTGCTGACGTCATAAATAAGAGTGCCAATTGTTAAATCAACAACGGGAGTCACTGGGTTCATGCTCCCTTCGCAGGATCTCTGTCCTTAATATGTTTATGTATGAAACTCAAAAACAACACTACTAGTCGAACAATACCCTATACCTGGTTCGGTTGTGTGAGTGCAACCTGTTGAAATCCCTGCTTAGTATATACTAAATTGATCTTCGGTATATGAAGGTAACTGAAAATGAAACGTGATGAAGGGGGGAGAGGGGAGAGGAAGTGGGTGAGGGGAGGGCCACGGGAGGGAGGGAGGTCGGGGGGAAGTTACAACAATGCAAAAGATGCGTTTTATATTCTACTTAAAACTATTGGTTGAGCTCTGTAATTAATACACAATTACTCTTAGGTGTTTAATTAATGCTATAACTAGTACTCAAATAGTATTTTACACTTTATGTTTCTGTGTGGGAGCAAAATGTGGTAATCTTTACTTAACATACGCTAAATTGATCTTCTGTATATAAAGATAATTGAAAATTAATTGTGATGTGAAGGGGAAGGGAAGAGGGAGTGGGAGAGGGGAGCGTGTGGATGGGAGGGAAGACACGGGGTGGGGGGGAGGAGGCTATTGTGGTCCATAAGCTGTACTTTGGAAATTTATGCTTATTAAATAAATTAAAAAAAAAAAAAAGAGAGAATGTGAGTCTCAGTACTGTCATAAGGCTGTTTCATAGGCATAGGCATAGGCAAATCATTTCACCTCTGTAGGTGTCATTCTTCAACTCCAAGGTGGAGGAGCTAGATTGCTTGGTTTTTAAGGCCTCTTTCAGCTCTAAAAGTCTAGACAATGGCTGCCACTTACTCCTTCACTCACTGGATCTATGTACACTATTAAAATGATGAGGTCTTGCCTTTAAAAATTGCAATTAAGGACAAAGCATTTTTACCCTCCATGCTCTGGGAGTGTAATTAATTGTGGTGTTAAGACTTGCAAACAACTGACACTGGACAGCATAGTTGATTCTTTGCATTAGACATGTCATATTAAATGCTAAATGTGTATGTTTAAAAAAAGAGCAAGCTGTCTGATTATGTTTTCCTGCTTATCAAAATTAAACTGATCTTATAATTAACATCCAATTTACATCACCAGATGAAGTACTTGAGTGTGTTTTTTTTCTGAGAAGTAATGAGTGAGTCTGTTCTGATGGCTTTATACTTCTTGGAAGGTCAGCAGATCTCCAATTCAAACTCTAGCTCCCACATCAGCTGATTCATGCCAAATTCTCAAACAGTAATCTCCTTATATAATTTTCTTTTTTCACAATGGTCACAGTTCTCTAGCTATGTAATAAAAATCATGCAAATCCCAGTTTTGCTTATGCTAAAGAGTGGCTTATTTGAATAGGAGGACCAGTGTTCATTTACTTCAGTGTGAATGAAGCTTGATGCAATGTTTTTCAATGTGACTTTACTAAGCTGCAATCGGCAGAGCCTTACGATACAGATTGCTATACTTGCGAGTCTGATTTGTGACAACTGTGGCATCTAATTGTGTCCTTAGTTCTAGATTTAGCAGTTTCTTTAGCTTTATTCTTTTGGCCAGTTTTGAATATGATTTTATGTACTCTTAGCAATCAGTACATTTAATTTGGAATTTTGCTTTTTTCATCAGAATTCAAAATGTAACGCAACAGATTTCAGATGCAGTCAAAAATAGAGACTTTTGTGATTCATGCATATCAATGGGAATATTGGATTTCATGTATGTCTTTATATATAGTTATGAGTATATATGTGGATATACTTTCACACATACACTTAAATGAATTCTGTGTGTATTTGTGTGTATTAAATATAATATGTATTATATGTACTATATAATACTATATATATATAATACAAATATCCTCCCAAATCATTCCAAATTCTTTAAAAGTACTGATAGCAATAAAATATTGCTTATTCACATTATCAATGTGACAATGTGAATTATTACTACTTGTAACCAGGTTAACTTTGAAAGGATTCAAACATTCATCACAAAAATTCTTTATAATTTCCTTGCTTTTTCTAGGATTCTGAAGAATTAGAAATAATATTTACCCTAATTTTTTTAGCTTGTGTATTTCAATGCCTATTACAAAAAAACATGGCCATTTTTCATAGTCCATTTGCCTTGGATAGTATTAAAATATTTTCTTTTCTACAGATTTTAATGAACTTCTGGTCTACATATGCATCAGCGATAAGTTCAATCACATTTCCCAATGTTTAGATGCTGGAGGAAATCTCTTTCAGTTGATTAGAACCTGTAGAATTGACTAGAAATTTGCAAGACAAAACACTGTCCTGGAATTGCTCCTTTGTAAGTTCTCTGTCAGTAAATTTGAGGGGAAAAAAGTCTTCTCAACATGAGAGAAACTAGACTTCTAGACTTTGTATTGCCCTTAGAAGTAGAAAGCTGGAATAATGGAGAACACGACCAGGAAGTAGAGATTAATTAAATTATTTACTAAAAAAAAGTCATGAAATTCTATCAATGTTCTGATCATACTGGAAATCATTCTTTTGGGTATCCAAATTGAGAATAATGTGTTTTTTTGTTTCCTGCTTTCAGGAAAGAGAGAGAGAGAGAGAGCAAAAGAAAAAAAAAAAAAAGAGGAGAGGGGAAGTGAGAGAGAAAAAAGCCCACCTTAGCCCTGCAAAAAAACACTGTTGATGAAGTATGGCGCCTGCTATTCCATGCACACCCACTGCCCACAGTGAGTAGGGCAGGGTATTGCAAAGGCCCCCTTTGTCTGGAAAAGCTGTGATAAGGCAGCAGGGTAAGGAAGTTTTCTCTTTTTTTTGAAAGCTTTTCATCAGTAAGGGCTAAAACAAACAGAGTTGACTCTCCAGTCACTAGAAAACCAAATAAATTACATTATGTCATTTCCCGAAGCATTCTGATTAATTAAGGATTCCTTTTTATTTTAAAAGTAGAACTTCAGTTTCACAACAGGGGGAAAAAACAGCCTGTATTACAATTTTAACCTTTGTATCTATTTTTCCTTTAGTTGGCATTTCTATCCATCATTAACTAAAGAAAAAAGAAAAACAACTAACATTCACAAAACTGAAAATCACATAAGGAAACAATAAAATAATAACTTGCTCCAACAATGGAACTGGAGCTTGGTAATTTTATGGATGAGTACTGGGGTATCATAATAGCAAACAGAGCAGAAAAGAGGGTTTTACCTGGGATGGCACATTCTAATGATAGCTCATGATATTTAGCACTGATACAGACCTGCTCAATGCACCTGTGGTGAAATGCATCATTGCTTCCAGCCTCCAAAATAGTCTTTAAGTTGAGCCTGGCTTCTGTCTGTTGAATCATTGTGTGTGGATGTCTTTGGATTCTTAGCTATTCTTTTAGCCAGGCAACACTCCAACATTCAATTAGCAATTAGTATACAGTGAAGAGAGTTGTCTCAAGCCTGGGACAGGAAACTATATTTCTCTGCTCTCAGTATTTCCTGCTGTCCCTGCTTTCTCAGCTTTTCCACATTTAAACAGATCCATTAAAAAGAAAAATCAAAAGTACCTAAGCTCATAATCTTAGTCAATGGCCAAGAACATATTTTTGTGTGTGCAATCCTGATATAATATATTGCATTTGGCACTGAAATCGATTGCTTACTAGTCTACATAAATGTTATCCTATACACATATTAGCAAGAAAAGCAATCTGGAATAAGTCAGAACAATTAACAAATTATAGATCATGTACTTAACAGATGGCACAGTGGGTGGGCAATAATCCCAAAAAATGGGCATGGCCATCACATGGTACAGCATATGTAAAAGGATTCTAAATGACAAAGCACTTTGGATAGTAAGGTCATTATTTTTGTTGTTATTATGGTATAACAACTCATACACAATGGGGAGAATAAGCCCTAAGAAGGCAAAAGCTCTGGTCAGATTTAATACAAAGACTCATTTTCTCTCCATGTCTAAGAGTTGGCACTTGGCAATACTAATACAATGTATGGAGTGAGACATCTTGGGCCTATAAAATAGAAATTTGATTATACAAATATATATTATGAAGTATGATAGGATATAAATTGATGTAAAAATATGCTTTGCTTTCCCTGTTTCATGATTTTAAAAAGCATATACACTTGTGTTGTTGGATGTTGAAGTAGAGTTGGGAGACCCTTTGGTTATATTTTAGGAATGTTTTCACAGTATGTGTTACTACAGTGTTGAAGTTGGTATCTTACATGTTAAATAGCCTTTGGACATCATTAGGATTCAACAAAAATAACTAAACATTAACATAGAGCATTCTAATAAATGTTTAGTTATATTGTTTTGGGCAGTAAGAATGGAGTGGTGAGAGTGGAAATTCATCAAACTTACTAGTTGGCTAATTGTGAATTTAGTATTTGAGATATTCAAGTGACTCCAATGTGTAGGAAGTCCATGATATCTTCATTGTTAATTGGGTAATGGCCTGAGGCTTTAGCTGTAGGAAGTACTACAGAAAGATGGTGTATAAGGAAGAGATATTTTCCCTTCCCCAGATTAACTAGTAGCTGTGGTAAGATACTTGTACCCTGATAGCATTTCCTTGGGTCAGTGTTTGTGACAACCATTCTTCAAGACAGGGGAGCTTCTCAAGTTCAAGAAGCCATGGAGTCAATAACCTTGCCTCATGAGGCCTCATTCCATGACTTTTGGAAGTTACTGCTTAAGAATTTTGAGCAACTACCCTGAAGGGTAATCCCATTTCTCTCGTCACAGTTGTCATGTCACTGGCCTTCATTTCAATTCCAGTTAAAATATAAAGTGCAGTGTGTAGAGTTGAACCTTCAGAAAGAACACAATGAACACAATCACCCTCCACCGCATCCCAGTTGAAATTACTAGCAGATTCACCATCCACATCTGAGAATGTACAGGAACTTGATCATCATTGTTGTCTTTATCATCACCACCATCATACCAGCATCACAGTTGCAGTATCATGACCATGTCAAGTATAATGGCAAGATCAGAGAAACCAACATCAGGACACTGTCCAGTTTGGATGTGTAAATATTATCCTGTGTTTCTTGGCCCATTTTGCAAACACTTTCTTTTCAGTGATAAACCTATGCCCCCCATATGGTGCATGTTCATGAAGAAAATATTCATCACATTCGTCTCGTCCTTGTTCATAGTAGTGGTAGGGGACTTTTCTATACCCTTCGGTCCTAGAAAAGAAAATAAAACAGAAAAAGAGAGAAAGAATGAGATGAGGAATAAAGCATTCATTTACAAGAACCATTATGCACCCAATAAATGCATTTCCTTGCAATCCCAGACATGATTCTTGTCCATGAACACAGTTAAAAGCTATTATGTATGAAAGCTTTTAGGAAGATGAACTAGGTTCTTAGTGCTTTAAAAGATCAAATAAAATTTATACATCACACCAATTACATTTAGACATATGGCCATCCTTTGAAAGAGGAAATGGTGTATAATGGAAGCAAACTCTGGAGAGAGGCAAATATTCTTACATAAACTCTGTGATTTTTCACAGCAATGTTCTGGGTTCTTCTGTCCTCCATTATGCCCTTAGACAAGGTTGATGTGTTTGTTCATAAAGATTGTGACTAAGAGCTACATTTTGACAAAATGATTAAAATTGTTTCTGAATTACATTGTCAATTGTTGAAAGAGAAATACAATTTATCACCTTGATGAAACATGGGATTTTTTTTTTTATCTAGTTAGAAAATATCTGAGGTCAGCATTGTGGTACAGTGGGTTAAGCCAGCACCTGCATTGCAGCCATCTCAAATGAGCACCGTACAAGTCCTGGCTGTTCCACTCCTGATCCAGCTCCCTGCTAACAACCTGGGAAGATAGCAGAAGAAGGCCCAAGTTCTTGGGCCTCTGCCACCCATGTAGAAGGCCTGAATGAAGTTCCAGGGTCCTGACTTTGGCCTGAAACCCTAGCTGTTTGGGGAGTGAACCAGCAGATGGAGCATTTCTCCACCGCCCCCCCCATCTCAATTTCTGTCTGTAACTCTGCCTATCAAATAAATGAATAAACCTTATTTTTCTGAAAAAAATCTCTCTGCACAGGATATACTATGAGTAAACAGTCATTTTAAATAAGATCTGGCCGATTATTCACTTAGTGAAATATAATTTCCAAGAATTCTTGTTAAACTGTCAGTTTGTCTCAGGCTTCAGGACATTTTGTCCTTCATGATCAAATATAACCCTTGAGTCGATGGCCATCCATCAAGCCATTAGGCCGGCAGAAATGACACACTTGCTTTTGCAAATTAAATAACTACTAAACTTTGTTCTGCATTTCCTAGCTGAAAGTCCCTGATATGCCAAGGATGAAGGGAAAAGTGTTCTTTCTGACATATGGCATTTGATTGTGGTAAATATTTTTCTTTTTATCACTCCTAAAAGTCATAATTTGATGCACTGACAATAAAATGTCATGTCAGCAAAGAACACCAGGAAATAATTGTTGCTTTGTCTGTTTCTCAGATTTATGGTATTAAAATGAATTGTGATATTTTGACAAGATATCAGAATTGGAGCTGCATAAAAATAATTTCCTGTGATCTTACTTGCAGTAGGTGTCATTTATCATCCCGTAGACGTGAATGCCGTAACAGGCATCCATGGCCAGAATGAAGGTAAACCACCCCGTGCTGAGATAAGAGCCAGACTGGACTCTGTAGGGGAAACAGAAACAAACAACAGACAAAACACAGAGAACACATACAGAAAAAATAAAGTGTGATGAGAAACGAGCAACATTTTATCAAAAACATAGTACTTGTTATCAGGAAAAAGCATTAAGAAACTTGACAATCTGTCAAGGATACACACTTATTTTGAATTATCTCTGAATAATTTATAGGCATGCTCTTGCTCTTACTAGCTTAAGCCTCAAAGCGATGTTGTGTGGAAGAGAAGCCATATGGCAAATATCTGAAGTCAAATAATCCTGCTCCCTTCAGGTGAAAAATAGTTTATTTGATTTTTCCGTAAGACACAAATTAGTGTTGTGTATCAGAGGACAGGTTTTCTAAAAGAGTTTGGAGCCCTGATGGGAACTAAATGATAATGGTGTTATCTTGCTTACCTGGACGTATTACTTTCTTGAAGGCTCCTTGGGTTTCTAAGTGTAAATTGGAAGCAGTGAGGGTGAATGACTTGGTCTATAAATGTATCTGGAAAGTTCTCCTAAAGTGCCTTCCTGGTATCATGAGATAACACTTTGCTTTTGCAAGACCCATGTTACCAGCTTGTTCAATATATTTTTACTGAGCCCCTACTGTGTGTCAATCACTCTTTTAGATAATGGAAATACACAAATTATTGAAAAGATCAAAACTTCTGTCTTCATGGAGGCCAGAGGACTCGATTTTAGTGTAGCTATGTGATAATGGTTGGTCAAGAAAGACTTCTTTTATGGTGGGAGCAGAGATCTGAACAGAAAGTGTGGGTGGGGAATGGTGGGGCATTGGAAAGAAGCCACGTGGACCACTTGAGAGCCAAGTATTTCAGGAACAGAACACATCAGAGACAAAATCATAAACGTGGAAATGTGTCTGGTATGTTCAAGGACGAGCTGGGAAGGATGGTACCTGAGGGGGAATGCTCGATGTAGTGCAGACTGGAGGAGTCTGCCGAGTTCCAAAGGGTTCAAGGGAATATTCATTGAAAACTTGGATCTCCACATTTGTCTTTACCAAGGTGACCTCGACCAGCCAAAAGAGTTGACTGCCTATCTCTGTAAAATTCTCCCCACAGACCAATTTGGGTCAAGTGTGCTGGGTCAAGTTTGCTGGTGGAGCAAACACCTCTAGAAAAGACTAAATACCTCCTGTCTTTCATCCGGATTTGCTGGCATAGTGGTGCACAGCCAGTTCTAGGAACTGACACTCAGACATTGATGGCCACTTCCTGGGTGCAGCCCTCCAGCGGCCAAGTTGCTCCCTACTGATGCCCAATATTGTCGATGCACTTCCTCATACCCAAGCCCTCTGTGTGCTACAATTAGGACTCCTGAATTTTTTGGTGCTGTTGCTGCTTTTTTTTTTTTTTTTTTTTTTTTGCAAGCACTATTCAGTATCAAGTTACAGCACGCCAGAATTTCACTAGCTACACTAGTTACAGGGGACTGAAGGCTGGATATCTTATCCTTTATGTTTGTTGTCTTTAGGTGATTGGTAAGGAGAGACAGACTTAGCTCAGGTATAATCCCTCTGCCTGCTTGTCACTGAGCTTTAAATGCTAATACAGAAGTAGCCATTCCTTCGCATCTCCTGCTTTTTGTCTCCTGAATATAAAGCATTACAGAAGGTGGACACCACGGGTCACTCACACATTTCTCTGTGATAGGAATAGTAGTAGCAACCTAGTTCAGGAGTAGGTGCTGCAAGGGTGGGAAGACAGGACTGTGAGGTGAGCTACACTAAAGAGCAACCGTGCTGATTAAAGGACTTAACCTGCATTGAATTCTGCAACCTGGGACCCGACGAGGGGCAGCAATGATGGGAACTGCCTGAAACGCCATCTGCTTCAGAAGTCCTTATTGGAAAGCAGGGAGAGATCAGAAGAGAGAAGTGCCTTGACAACAAGCTCCCAAATTGAATCTAGGGATTTGCCTAGGTACTGAATTGGTGTGGTTATTCTTCCTACTGAACTGTGTGCTCCTTTCCCTTCTCTGTGCTTTCTTGTGTGACTTTGTCTTCCTTCCCCTCCCTTTCTATCCTCTCTGTCATTTATCATTACTAGGCTTACCCAGCACTCACAGAGGTCAGAATTACAGCATTTATCTGTTTGTACATGATGAGAAAAAAGTCTCACTTATTCACCCACTTGTTCATGTTTTCCCAACAAAGGTTTTAAGGGGTCTTATGAGCCACAGACTGTGCTAGAAGCTGGTGGTGAATGTTTTCTTAAAGAGAAAATGATCTACTGGAGGAGGTCCATATATTACAACAATTTATCACCATATAAGGTAATAAAACCCAAGTCCATGTGAGTCAAGGTCAATGCAGAGTGCAGAACAGAGCTGAAGTGAGGACACCTGGTTTCACCTTGCAGCTTTACCAGGACTGAAACATGAAGCTTTGGACAACAATAGCCTCTTTGATTCTAAGTCAGATAATAGAACGTGGTCCTATCTGAGGATTTCTCCTATTTTAAAAATTAAATCATTCTTAATAATCTATGACCAAGTGTTAATCAAGTTAGGCAGTACCATGTTCTGTGCACACTGGACGTTACAATTAATGAACACATTATTCTGTTGATCCCAGTTAGTGCTCACTTGCATGAGGGGCATGACTGTACATGTGTGGTGTTTGTATAAAAAGGTAACATCTTCACATGGAAACTCTCATGGAAAGAAGCTCCATGTTTCCCTCACAGATTCATTTATAGAAGGGGTTGGAATGGCTGTCCAAGCACACAACTGAACCATAGGACTGAGGATAAAGTTTAGTATGAGTAAGAAAACAATAAATCTAATTTGGGGAAAATTGCCTTTCCTTTAATGTGGTCCTTTGATGGAAAAATCAACATGACATGTGGGGACTTTCAAAAGCTTGGGGGAAATGCATATCAGAAAAATATGCAACACTTAAAAAAATTTTACATACCAAAATTAGTCGATCTTTTAATTGCATGTTTTCTACAAAATTTCCGAAGTTCCCTTGTATCACAGCTCAGGACATGGGGCAAAAGATGGCAGTGGGAAGAATACTTTGTGCGACACATGGACTAATACTCTGCAAAACAAGCCTTCCTGCCTTCCACCCCGGAGAGTCATTCTTAAGAGCTCAACAGTAAGCTTTGCAATGAAGCCCTCAAAAGATAAATAGGATGTGCCTGCTGTAGGGGCTCCGCTGTTTATATATCATCTCTCCCACAGAATAGAGGGTCCAGAACTTCCGGGTTTGGTATATGGTCAAGACCTTTCCATCATACTACTCACCAAGAAAATTTTGTTACACTTCTGATACTTGATTCCTTTTAGGTCTAACCTGATTTATTTTGTTTCTGGGTAGACAAACCATGCTAATTAGCCAGAAAGCTCTTCAAACAGTGTGTTGCAAGTGATCAGACTGGGGAGGCTATCCTGCCCAAGTGCTCTGACCTACAAACAGCACTTAATTAGACAGTTGCATTTGTTCTCCCTGATGTCTCTAACAAATTTGGGATGTGGTATCCCATGAGGTTTGCTATCCACTCTACATGCTGGAGTTAGCACAGTGGTTTCTTTTCAAAATACTCAGAGCTAATGTCCATATAATGATGCTTGCAGGGGAATAATGACAATTGCTGGATGAATCCAGGGATTCTAGTGATCTGCATCCCTAAAGGAACTCACTGGTTTCGATGGATCCAGCCTTGGGAATTCTTGAAGCTGCACCACTTCCAAGCTTCCCTATTCTGCTGTGTGGCCAAAGTACAAATAAGGAAGTATAAAATATACCAAAGCAGACCTTTTAAAGTTCAATGAAAACAAAAACAAAAAGACTTGGAAGGATGTATGTGAAACTGGTTATGCTTTTCAGCTTGGAGACACCTTGTGATAATTAAGAAATTACTTAAATATTTCTTAAAGGTCTTCTCTTGGGCCAAATGTTGTACATTGTCACTCATGCATGCTGTACTATGTACCAGCTGGCCATCAGCCACGGCACTTTTTCATACCTTCTGCATTTAAGGATTGATGAAAGCCATAATTGTCATCCACAAATAAGCAATCAAGATTCCCATAGGGATGGTAAGAGAATTTAGCCCTTAATTCAGTACAATAAGAAAGCTTAAATTAATGCAGCAGAATAATGAGCCGTGCCATGGAAAATAAAGGCAGGAGTGTTAACAGGAAGCTTTCAATCATTTTTTTTCTGCTGGCCAGGCTTTGCATCCCACTGCTCCTTGGTAATCAAGATACTTACAACTTGGAAACTACTTAAATTTACTTGCTCATCTCCTGGAAAAATGATGCTGTCAACACCTTGATGTAGCACATGCTTGAAGGCAAATCATTTAAAATATGATCTTTCATCTCATTTATTACCAATAAAATACAAGCTACCTTGCTCCTTTATGTCTACCCCTACCCCTGGATGTCTAAAGGCCATCACTTGGGCACAGGAATTCGTTGTCTGTCAAGGTATCCTTATTTTTACCAATCTCAATATTTTTGGCCATCAGCATCCTTTATTTGCTGGCACTCCTGCTTCACTGCACATTATTTCTTCTTCTTTCTGAAAACATATTGTGAAGCACTTTTCTCCCATTACCTGGCAAGGTGGAACCTTCTACTCAGTGACATTTTTCTTTCAGATAATTTTGGGGAAGGAACTGAGAAAATGGAAATAGTTACTCTCCAAAATGAAAAGTGGATAATGTTGAATGTGCAATCTATTCACAGGATGCTCTGCTAATTATTCAACACCATTAGCTCCCTGACTTAGAATCAGGAAGATTATGTTTTGATGGACACAATAGCACTTGCAGTCAGTCAGATCTTCTCAGTCTCAACACTATTGATATTTTGGATGATTTGGAGGATGAGACCACTCTTTGTCCTGGGGGGCTGCTCTGTGCAATTTCCTTTCACATTTACCTAACACCCTTCTGCTCTAAGCTTACCTGGGCCTGGAAGGCAGACCTAAATCCCCAGTGCTGACTCCTGGCTAAGGGTGATCTGCTTTGACAGTGTCCCTGGCCCTAAAATGACAGATGTGCTTTATCTACAGTTGCTACTCTGACCACTCACTGCCCCTCAGGTTTTCCTCATTCAGCAAGCATCTTCTCACTTTCTCTTTTCTTTACAAGACTATCTGATGCCATTCAGGTTTAACCAATACTGCACCATGACCTTACCTTTTAATACAACCCTAGGCATCATCAAATTCACTTGGCCTAGACCCAAAGGACAGGTTCTGGCATGCCATAGGGGACTGTACAATGATGTATGGGGAAACGAGTCAGGGGGGGACAAAGACAAGTTGTTCAGGAGCCTCAGTTTCTGTGGCTGCCTCCCTTCATGAAGTGATTCCTTCATGGGCCTTTGGCTCAAACTTTATAGCCTCAGTTCTACTACTTCTTAGTTGTTTCTTCCGTGAACCAATGAACGCTAACCCTGGGCCACTCAGAGCTAACGTTTGAAAAGCATAATAATCATTTGTGAAATCCCAAAGGGGGGCCAAGGCCCTCCCAATATTGGAGGTTTATTGGAGAACACAATATTAGCTCAGGAGTAAAAAGGGAATTTTTTAAAAAAGAATTAATTAATTTTTCACGACTTGTTTTAACACTATTGGACCTCTGCTCTCTCATCAGCATACTACACTGGCAGGATAAATAAAAATAGCAAAGTAAGTTTCCAGATACCTTCCTAGGGCAAGGAATAGCTGACAGAATACAGATCATCCAATTAAAAGTATTGTTTTCCCCAATTTTTTCTAAAAGCTCATGGATAAAGAAAGAATACATTTGAACAAAGAGACTTGGAGAGAAAAACAGCTGATGTTTATCAGTAATACCTTGGGATTCAATCTAAAATTGTGAACCAGTCTAGCAGAAGCAGAGCTCCAAGCGTGGAAACAGTGTTAGCTGTTTCCAAGTCATATATTTTTGTATATTCTTCAACAGGCAGGAGCTATGGAAACGTTCTGAAAGTTTGTCCAATGCAGAGCATTGTATATCTGTACCATCCATCAGTGGGCACGCTCAGCTCATTTTTAGCTAGCAACAAGTTTTTGTAAATCAAGTGGTAGAATTCTCAATTTTGGCTTGAATCATTTACAAATGAACATAAACTTCTTATATGGATAAAAGCATCATCCTATGGAAGGTATACTTAACAGAATGCACCATATGAAATTAATTCAGGCCTGGAAAACAATGAAAAATAGACCAGGGTAAATGGAGAAAGCAGTAAATCTTAGAGGAAAACTGCACTGCTATTCTGATCAGCCTATAAGAAAAATCTGTGCTAATCAGTAGGCACTTGGACTGTGCAAACTACAACAAATACTTTGGCTGCAATAAAATCAACAGGACTCACTGCCTAGTGATGAATGCAATGAAATTGTACAAAAGGAGCAAAATAAGAAATGACTGTGTTCTTTGCAAAATGTACATTTAAAAGTAAAATGGTACAGCTCCCAAAGATATGATTTATGGCTGCTGTAGAAATAGAATATCCTACTCAGAAAAATAACTTTATTCATTCATCTCAGAAATTAAAAGCTTATTTTTTCCCTTTGGGCTTTAGTGACCCTTCAATTGGAAATGTTGATTTCTGGGGTTTCATTTGCTTTCTGAAAAGAATCATAGAATCCCAGGAATAGCAAGGGTGGATGATGGAGATCTTTTTGGTCCACTTCATTTAACAATGATCAGTTCCTTAGCCACTCAGTGAACATGAATGCTATCAGTTTTACTGTATTCTTCCAAAATGTGTATATTGAAGCCCTATCCCAAATTGTGATGACATTTGGGGATGAGGGCTTCTGGAGATAATTGGTTTTAGATGAGGTTAGAGGGATGGGTCTCCCTGTGATGAAGTTATAAGACTGTATCCTTCATGATGAGATTATCTTCCTTATAAAAACAGTAAGACAGCAGAGATCTGTCTTCCCACCATGTGAGGGCATGGAAAGAAAACAGCCATCTATACGTTAGGAAGACAGATTTCACCAGAAATTAATCATGCTGGCATTTTGATCTTGGACTTCCAGGATACAGAACTGTGATTAAATGTATTTCTGTTGTTAAGCCATGAGGTCTATGAAATTTTGTGATATGACAGTCAGAGCAAACTAAGATGATAGATGTTCCTCAAGACCTGCCTCCAACAAACCTAAAAAAGCTCCCACTGTTCTGTCCAAGTCTTCCTTTCATGAACTCTCTAGTCTTGTCACAAGGGCCCATTTACTGCTCCATAAACACACATCATGTATGTCAAAGTCTGGTTTTATGCTCTTGTTTACACTTTTGTTCTTCCTGAAATCCCCTCTGTAGTTTCTAATTTTAGCTTCAATTCTGCCTACTGTGATCCAATCAAGGGATATATATTGAGGACATGGTAGGTGTGAAGCACCGTGCTCAGCCCTGGGATTACCAAGTTGCCCCTGATTTCAACCCACAATCAACTGAGGGAGACAGACTCAAGACGATTTTCAAAACAAGGGCGAAGTGCTGGCTTTGTGGTGCAGAGGGTTAAGTCACTGCCTGTGAGTCTGTTCAAGTCCCAGCTGCCCCACTTCTGATCTGGCTCTGCTCATGTGCCAGGGAAAGAAGTGGAAGATGGTCCAAATAGTTGGGCTTCTGCAACCCACTTGGAAGACCTGAAAGAGTTACAGATGCCTGACTTCAGTCCTTTTGGACCACTTGGGAAGTGAACCAAAAGAATGAAGAATTCTCTTTCTCTGTCACTCTCTCTGTCTCTCTCTGCCTCCGCCTTTCAAATAAATAAATAAATCTTAAAAAACAAAAACAAAACCAAGCCATATGTTCTGGGAATACCAAGAAAAGAGTATCAAAGACAAAAACAACTATGGGAATTAGGGAAGATAATTCCTTCCCCAATAAGAGGTCAGAACTGAGCTACAGATTAAGCTACGTAGAAACACTAGGCAGAAAACTGGGACTCTTTCAGGTCAAGGGAATGACATACACAGTTGTACTGAGGTGTGAGGATAATGGGAAGAGAGGAGAGGCTTGATGCTTCAAAGTATCATCAGTGCTTATTTCCATAATAGATTGTTTTAGGGAGACAGAATGCATAGATAGCATTGATTTATTATTATTGTTCTTTTTTACATTATGTTTTGATATATTAAAGATAACTTGACTTTCTGTATAGCTTTTTTTTTTTCAGATGAAGACAATTTATGGATCTGGAGAAAAGAATCCAGAACAAACTGGCAGAATTATGTTTTCTCTTCCTCATTAAATTCCTCATTAATTCAGAATTGAGAATGAATGTAAACAACATATGACTAAAGAAAAAAAACAATTAAAAATGTAAGAAGATAAAGGATGTACCTAGTGGTGCTTATCTGTGTCATAAACTAAGTTACAAATGGTGAACAAACTCATCTAACCCTCACTCCAACCAACAGGCTTCCTCAGTACACACCTGGAGGCTCTCAACCTGTTCCATTTATAAGGGAAACAGTTTTTACACAAACATTTAATTTAATGATTTTTTTGATTAATGGAAATGAAAACAGATACTGCTGATGTTCATAAGTTCAACTTTGTTCGTGGCTTCCCAGTGTTGCCCATGACATCACATGTCTGATGGGTACCCATCAAAAGATCTCTTTTCTCTTCTGACTCTACTATTAATCCTCTGGGAAATCTTGCACATGTCACTTCTTCCTGGGCTACAGTTCTCTTAAGAGGATTGGCCTGGGTGTGCTTAGGATTTTTTTTTTATCATTAACCGTAACTCTGTAATTACAGTTTCAGTGAAACAGTCATGTTAGAAAAAGTATAAATCTATGACTATATTTTTATTTGTTTATTTATCTGGGAGGTGAAGAGACAGAGAGAGAGAGAGCACACTCCCATTTGTTGGTTCACCCCTAAAGTGCCAGCTATAGCCAGGGTTGGGACAAGCTGAAGCCAGGAGCCCAGAACTCAATCTGAGTCTCCCACATGGGTAGCAAGGACCCAACTACTTGAGCTTTCCTTGCTATCTCCCGGGGTGTGCATTAGAAGGAAGCTGGAATCAAATTCTGGAAGTGGACATTGAACCCAGGCACTCCAGTATGGGATGGGGGCATCTTAACCACTAGGCCAAATGCCCAACCCAATTGTATTTTTAGTACATAGACACCACATTATTTATTTGTGCTTGTAACTTTAACTCAAAACACTGTCTTGAATTTTAGCTGTGCTCATATTCACACAATAGTTTTATGCCGCTGATGTAGATAGATGTGTCAACTTTAAAAGAAATCAAGGGATAATACCTGAAATAAAGACAAAGCTCCTGGATCCACTTCATTCCCCACGCCTAGTTTCCTTCTAGTTCTTGGTTTCTATCATATTTAAATAAATTCCCCTCTTCGGTTTTTGTCAGCTGGAGGATATGGCTGTTCCTTGTAATCAAAGACAGGTTCAATTGCTTGACCTCCAAGATCTTCTCCAATACAATTGAACTAATTATTAAATATTCTATGTATGATTAGGAAGTTTACTTCCAATTAATCCTTAACTCTTACTAACAATTCCTATTTTATCCAATTCTAGTTTAATGCTTAAGTTTGAAAAGTTCCATCTTACCAACTTATCCTTCAACTCACCTTGAAATCACGCCCTTGCCCGATTGATGTGGGTGTATTTGAATACTAATCACCTTTCTCTATATAACACATAGGTGCCTGTTTCCCCACTAGCCTGATAAAGCTAATTAAAGGAAGCTGTTAGCTTTGTCATCTATTTCTATCAGCCATTCCTTCTGCACATCCTTTCCCTATGACTTAAAAAAAAAAAGATTGAAATCAGGTTTGAATATGTTCGAGCAAAATAACTTTTCCTGCCAGCTTAATTTTTTAAAGAGAAATTAAATGACTCACTTTTCTTTAGCCTTTAAAAAAATGTTTTTTTATTTTGTTTTGTTTTTGGAAAAGCAGAAAGGTTGGGGGGAGGGGGATCTTTCTTCCATTGTTTCACTCCCTAAATGCCTGAAATGGCAACGGTTGGGCTAGGCCTAAACTAGGAGCCTGGAACTCAGTCTGGGTCTTCTAGGTGGGTGGCACGAACCACCACTTGAGACATCTCCTGCCTCCCGGGATTGTGCATTAGCAGGATGGTGGAACAGGAGGCTGAGCGGGAACGGAAAATGGTCACTTGGACATGGCATGCAGGTGTCCAAAGCAGGGTCTTAACTACTTTGCCAACCACCTGCCCTCCCTTAGTTTTTTATTTAACTGAAGCTTGAGTTAAACCAAGCTTTTTCTTTAGAAATAATTGTCGTGCAGGATCAGACTCAAGCTTGTGTCTGACAAAAATACTTTCTGAGTTCCTGTTCTCTTTCACAAGGAAAATTTACATATAAAACTAAGTTCGAAACGACTAAAAATTTTAACAAGAACTTGAGACCATGATTTGAAAATGGTTACACCTCAGAGAGGGGATCAGGGGCTCAAAGCTCACTGCTAAGGTCTTCAGGACCTCTTGGATTATCACTAAACCACCTTCAGATAGAGCCCAAGCCATCAGCTCCCCATGGAAATGCAATGCAGCAAAAACAACTCAGTTCTGCCCCTCTACTGATTATAAGAAAAAAAAACAGGTTTTTCAGCCACTCCCTGATTATCTGAAGCTATAGTCAGTCACCTTTGTGACTGACTTACATGGCTTAATAGGTCCCAAAATAACTTAGATGTAAGGGAATATTTATTTTCAATGAGAAAAGCTAAAGTACACCACCACTTCCTCCCAGCTATTAAAATTGCTTTTATGTGGCTCACTAAAAGGAACAAATTCAATTAGAAAAGGTCAGAAGCAACAACTGACACACAGGTCTTCAGGCATTTGGAATTTTAGTTTCTAATCTAAAGAAGAAACGTTAAAACCTGTTGTTCCCCTACTATTAGCTGACCTTGATTGACTATCTCATTCCTAGTATCTTTGCCAAATAATAGCCTATCACCAGTGTAGCAAAGTAGGTGCTGGTCTAGTTCTTGGCTCCAGCAAACTCCTATGGGGGAATCTATCTGCTTCATCAGAACATGACAGGTGGTTATCAAATGACTTGGTCAGGGAATCTTCCTTGAAACAGTCAAAGGTAAGAGGTCCTCATGTATTAAATAAGCTGTTTGCCTGCTACGGTAGAATGCAATTTCAAGTAAATTTTGCCTAAGAATTTCAGTCCTAAATATACATTTTTCTCTCTATTCTTAAGATCAGATGGGATATAAAGGGAGAGAATTCTTCCTTTGAGGTTCATCTGGGTGTTCCATTAGAACTAGACTTCATGTTCAATGAAGGGAAGAATTTTTTTGTGGTGGTGGTATCTTTGCCCCGGTCTTGCCCTACAGCTCAGCCCACAGTCCAGGGGCAAAAGGCCTGTGTGTGTATGGTGCCTGCAGTAAACCTGTAGTTGGGAAGAAGTCCTTTGCACATCCTCCTTGTAGCAGAATTTCCAGAAACCAGGATAATCCTGTCCTCTTTTCACAAAATTTTATTCCATCTACATTAGGGAAAAAAACCTGAAATATCCAGAAATGTCAGAAGAGAGCATTTTAAGGACCTTCTCTGAACACAGAGAAAAGTAGTAATTCCCTGTATCCTCGAAATTCAGCAAGGGCAGCATTTTTTTTTTTTCATCAAGAGTGGTCAAAACATCAAAAAGAAGGAACTAGAACACACAGCTGAAACTAACTGTTCTAGGAGACATCAGGAAAAAATACAGGGTGGAAAGTGTGCCTTATTTGAAAGCAACTGATGGAAATATGAGAGTGTTGTATCTCCTCTGATTTTGCCGCATTGCACCAATCACAGAGTGTCTGAAAAAGAAGTCTCCATGCCTGGCTATGAAAATGAGAGGGGCTCAGCAAAACAGTCAAGGAGATCCTCCACCTGGCGAATTTGCTTTCTGCAGTTGCTGATAATACTTGATGCCCACGTTTCTGAATTCTGGAGTTCTGACTAAAGCAGTTGCAAGAAGTTTTTACTTCTGGTCAGTTCCTTGCAACCGCTTTAGCTGAACTCTGTAAGTCTTTGGATAGCAGCAGAAGATGCATAGGATTATCCGGCTACCCCTATTTTTTGGAACTCTTTTATTGGATTCCTTCTTTCCTTCCCCCTTATCTCAGCTGAATATTAAGGATGCATAATCCCCACAGTCAGGGGAAGAGGATTAAAAGGACTACTTACTGGAGGACATACATGAGGCAATACATCGTACAAAGACCTTACCCCCAAACAAGACAATGGATTGAAGGTAGCTCTTTTATTCCTCATTAACCATGCAAAGGTTGCTAGGGAGTGACCATGACCAAAGAGATCCTTACTAGCTCACTGCTCATCCCTGCAGCTTCAACTCTAGTGCTCCTGGAATATTCTAGTTCTCACCATCATTTCCTTACTCCTCAAAAACCCTTCATTGTCAAGAGTCGAAAATCTTTTACGGATTGCAAGCTCAGAGACCTATTCCTTCACTGAGGGGCATGTTGTCTTCCTCTTCTAAACTTAAGTGCCACAATGTCCCAGATCCCACCCCCCGAAGTCCTGCTCTCTACATCCAGTCACAGTCTTGTCCCTCAGGGTACTGCTTCCAAGTCCTCACTTCCATTTTCCAAGCATCATTTCCCACACACTGCTACTGATAATGGATTCTGATTTTATTTTCCTGGGGGTATAGTATAGTTATTGGTACTTTTTAACTTTTTCAAAGAATTCCTGGGTGAGTATGTGCAGTGTGTAGCAGCTGGGCTTGAAAATCACTGCTGTAAATGATGGTTAGGCTTGAAGATTCTATTAGAAGTTGAGTTCCACTTTATTATGTATTAAATTAGCTTCTGGGGATTGGCTTGAGAATCTAACCACTATTTTAAAATTTGTTTCTTTAGGAAAATGTGTGGTAGCTTATAAATAGGCATCTTGCAAACTGGCTGGACATCTGCCAAAGAAGGGATACTGGTGGGCAAAGGTAACTCACCTAAGTCAACCATGCCTGGCACACAGTAGGTGCTTAATTCGTTCAACTTCATTGAATACTTTTTGGCATACAGCCTGCTCATAAGTAGGAAATTGTGAACATATTGTCCACAAGGAATTTTAAACATTTTGCTGGTATTTTCTCATTGATCACTTAACAGAGACTTACTGGTATGTATACACGTATAACAGGGATATGTCAGGGATACTGCCTATATTTCCACTCTGTTTCAGTAAATCTCAATGTTGCCATTTATGTCCAGAATCAAGTTTTAAACTCTTTTTTTTTTTTGTTCCACTCAGGTGACCCATAGCTCAGCCAGTTCAGAAATTGAAATGTGCTCTTTACTTTTTACAAATAATAAATGGTAGCAAAAGGCTGGTCACAGAAAAGGAATAAACAAAGATAAGACTCCAAGGACTAGGAAGATGTGTCTCCCTACTTTATGGGATCCACAGAATATATATCAACATCAAGAGGCCTAGGAACTGTTAAATTCCCGAAATCATGAGGTAAGATATCAACTTAACCAAATTAATTTCAGTGTCTGAAATCTTCATTGGAGAGCAAACTCTCTGAAAATTTAAAGTGTCATTTGTATCACCCCAAAGTTGTAAAGTACACACCTACTGGAATCTTATGGCAACTGATGTCTCGGGTCATTCTACAGACACAGGCCTTGTCTCTGGCTGCAATCATACACTCCTCTTAGAGCTGTGGCCTCCCTTTCTACAATTGACAAAGTCCAGAAAATGTCATGTGCATGCAAGCCTTCCCATAGAAAAGTCTGCTTAGTTCTGTCAGCACAAACTCTTTAAATTCTGTTCAGTTTCACAAGTGTAATTTTATTCATCAGAAGGCCACTTTGCAGTTTTTAAATGGCTTTGCATCTGCCACTTCTTTGAGTAACCCTAACCATAAGTGCAGTGGCCATTCCCCTTGGCAAGGGTTTGGAGCAACACTCCATGACCAGCAGGCTGCTAATGCTGTAAATAGAACCGATACATTTAGGATCGTGCCCAGACTTATTAAGGAGGCTTTTAAAAAGTGCAACTGATGACTTGCATCTTGTGAGAGAAGGAAATCTAACAGCTCACAATTGTGCCGTAGGTACTATTTTCTCCCATTCACAGTTCAGGAATTGAGGTGATATTGACATCCAAGTAACATGCAGGTTTGTATCTTGCTGGATCCAGCCCTTGAATTAATTAATTAATTAATTAATGTCTTTGATGGTAGCATCATCATTCTCAAGGACAAGGATCCCACTCTTCACTTTGTCCTCTTCCTAATCCTCGATGTCCCATCAGTTGCTGAGTCGTATCAATTCTTTTTCATGTTGTCTTTCTTATCTGTTTCTTCCTTTGGTTCTCACTACTACTTTAAGACTCTGGTGACAAGGCTCAGGTCTAGTTTTCCAATTTGTACGTCCATTCACTGCAGAGCCCCTGAGATCTGTGATCACCTTTACTAGAACCGGTTGGGCTGGTGACATGAGTGAATCCAGTCCTAGGATTGCATCACCATCTCACAAGATGACCCGTGCAGTGCAGTCACATTCTTTAAAACCACACAAATGGTAGGCAGAGAAGGGGGTGAAATTAAAAAATAAATAAATAAAACACTAAATCATTGCTACTGAAAGAAAAAGATATGTTTTCACATCTCCCTACCCAGTAATTTTCTCAAGTCATAGGTGACTTTCTTGTGGAAACAGCCTCTATGAATTTCCCAGTCAGGTGTTGGAGAAAGTACAAGCTGGGTTAGACACAAAATCAATATTGTTTGATTCAACCTCAGTGATTCATCGTGGCACTT
Source organism: Oryctolagus cuniculus (assembly GCF_964237555.1). Taxonomy (NCBI): domain Eukaryota; kingdom Metazoa; phylum Chordata; class Mammalia; order Lagomorpha; family Leporidae; genus Oryctolagus; species Oryctolagus cuniculus. The sequence continues at coordinate 95,305,376 of NC_091438.1, forward strand.
TCCCACATCATCTCTTTCAAGAAGGCAGTGCAACAGGAAAATCAGATTTTTCTCTAATCAAAGGTAAAGAGTGATTTTTAGCTTTGTGATAATCAAGGAACTTCAAAGAAGTGAGTGTCAGTTAAAATACTATGGCCAGTCCAATCCATATTGCAATATGCTACCAAAATATTTCTTTGATAATTTTTTTCTTTGTCCGACACTAGAGAAGTGGTATTTAACAATCATGTAGAAGTAGACCTGGAGCTATTAGGGGGCAGAATCTGTGGATGAAAGAATGGGCTCTGACCTTCTCCCAGCAGTTCACATAGAAGCATGGGCCCCTTTGAAAACAGGGAGGCGATGTAGAGGGAAAAACCACTTTCCTATGGATTATCATTGTTTTCCTCTGACATACATATTTCTTACCTAGGCATTCGCCATAATACAAGGAATATTTCGCACATCTTTCATCTTACCAATTTCCTCTTTTTTTCTAACAAAAAATTCCAGGATTTGGTTAAGGAATTATATCCTGTGAAACTCATGTTTTAGACAGAGTCACGGTCTTTCTATTTTTTAGGCTATCCAGCATATGAAGAAACAAAGAAACCTGGTAATTTATCAGCCTATTTGGAAAAAAATCAGTTTGAATATTGACATGACAATATTTAGGATAATTTGAAAACATTGTTAAATGTTGAAAGTAGCAGGACAAGGAGAATTGAAAGGTAAAATTTCAGTGCTAAGAAATATACCAACTAAAGAGGATTAAAAAATCACATACTGAGTAATTATGGAACTATATTTTATATATAGGATGCTTCTAAAAGTTTGTGGACAATGGATTTAAAAGATAATTTTTATTTGGTCCACAAACATTTTGGAATTCATAGTTTTTCATAACATGCATTTCCCATGAATGTTATGAAGACCCCTGAGTATGTGTGCATGTGCTGCACTTGTGTTTGTGTGTGTATCATATAGAAAAATGATTAATTTCTCCTGATTTAATTATGCCCCATGTTTTAGGTATGCATTTTTTTTTTTTTTTTGACAGGCAGAGTGGACAGTGAGAGAGAGAGACAGAGAGAAAGGTCTTCCTTTTGCCGTTGGTTCACCCTCCAATGGCCGCCGCGGCCGGCGCGCTGCGGCCGGCGCACCGCGCTGATCCGATGGCAGGAGCCAGGAGCCAGGTGCTTTTCCTGGTCTCCCATGGGGTGCAGGGCCCAAGCACCTGGGCCATCCTCCACTGCACTCCCGGGCCACAGCAGAGGGCTGGCCTGGAAGAGGGGCAACCGGGACAGAATCCGGCGCCCCGACCGGGACTAGAACCCGGTGTGCCGGCGCCGCTAGGAGGAGGATTAGCCTAGTGAGCCGCGGCGCCGGCCCAGGTATGCATCTTGCATAATATAACACCTACGCATTTATTTCACAAACACTATGCACTTAAATCAACCAACACCAAGCACATAGTTAAGTGCCTACTATGAGTCTGGCCCAACACAGCTAAGGTATTTTGCTTTTTAATGATGCATAATTCCTGTATCAGGAAAGAAATCACATGAAATCTCGGTGTGATTTTATGCCTAGGGCCTTAGACGATTTGTGAAGTATTTTCTTCATAATGACATGGCATTTCTCTGAATAAAAGGTGATATGATTTGGGAGGACTTGGTCTCAAAACTTGCCCAGCCCCTCCTCCCCCTTACATATCATAAATGCCCAGGATCCTCTGTAGGCTGCTTCAAAGGAAGTGTTTTCAACACAGAATCAATAGTCTTCGACCCTCTTGCTGGGATTCCAGACCCCACAATTCACAGGGCTCTGTGGCCTCCCTCCCTCCAGCCTTCACGCTTGTCATCTGACATTGTTCCTGGGGTCAAGGACAATGTGACCGCGGAGGAGTTTGATTCTCCTGCCTGGAATTCTGTCCCACTTCCCTAACTTGGCTCTCATGATTCTCTGTTCTGTGGGGATACCGGAGACACAAAAGCAAGGAGGTAGCTGCTTCAAAGCAGAGGGGATCCTCTGCACTGTGCCCTGTGAGCAGACAGCGTCTGTGTTTACCCACAGGAAGGAAAAAGAAAGGCACTTGAAGCCACAGTCAGCGGAGAAAACAGAGCCAACAAGGGGCTCTAATTACAAGCTCACCCACAACTGACCAGTTCTGTGTGTGAGTTCATTTCTCATTTGCCTATTTCATGAAAAAAATTTCAAATTAAGAAAATAAAATCCCACAGTAATTTCTGTGCTGCATAAGTTGTTTCAGAGCCCAGAAAATATGGAGCATATCCCAATTCGTACAACTGATCCAGCATCACACTGATATCCAAATCTCAGAGCCAAAAAGGGATAAAGATTAAAAAAAATGACAGCACAATACCATTTATAATTACCGACTCAAAAAATACTCAATTAAAACCTAACCAGCTGATCTTCACACCAAATTAAAAAGTCATAATCTATGGCCAAGCAGTTCCTATTTCAGGATTGCAAGGATGATTTAATATGAGGGAAGTTGATAATATCATACTTCTCATGTGTGTTAGATTGAACCCTAAGTCAATAGGATGCTTACAGCTGTTATGAAGGCAAGGGGGCAGGTAATGTTGGAAATGATGGGTTTAACAAAGTTAACTGCATTTCCAGACTGCTGGATTTCTCATGTCTTTTCTGTGCTAATGAGCTAATGAATCTTGAGCAAGAAAATATCCTATGTATCATTTCCCCAATAATCTCCCTTGGCCCCCCAATGATTAATAGACTTGCTTGCCTATGAAAGTTTTTCTCTGGGAAACATTTCTTATAGACTGCACATTAATTTAAATCATTGAATCAATCATTTAAAGAAGAAACACCATATCATTTCTTCAATGATGCTAAAATGAATTTGATAAAATTCAGCATTCTAGCCAAATCAAAATGTTTTAATCTGTGACTAGAAGCATATATTATTTTTTTAACTTTTATTTAATGAATATAAATTTCCAAAGTACAACTTATGGATTACAATGGCTTCCCCCCCCATACTGTCCCTCCCACCCACAACCCTCCCCTTTCCCACTCCCTCTCCCCTTCCATTCACATCAAGATTCATTTTCGATTATCTTAATATACAGAAGATCAGCTTAGTATACATTAAGTAAGGGTTTCAACAGTTTGCTCCCACACAGAAACATAAAGTGAAAAATAATAGATGATTTTTTTTAAATGATGATGAAATCAGAGCAGACCTACTGTCATGTTTAATCCCAGTGAAAGTCAAGTTGGGAGTTGATAATTTCTTTTTTCTTTTTTTTTTTTTTACAGATCAGTTTAATATGCATTAAGTAAAGATTTCAACAGTTTGCACCCCCCATAGAAACACAAAGTGAAATATATTGTTTGAGTACTCGTTATAGCATTAAATCTCAATGCACAGCACATTAAGGACAGAGATCCTACATGAGGAGTAAGTGCACAGTGACTCCTGTTGTTGACTTTACCAATTGACACTCCTGTCTATGGCATCAGTAATCTCCCTCTGCTCCAGTCATGAGTTTCCAAGGCTATGGAAGCCCTCTGAGTTCTCCGACTCTTATCTTGTTTAGACAAGGTCATAGTCAAAGTGGAGGTTCTCTCCTCCCTTCAGAGAAAGGTACCTCCTTCTTTGATGACCTGTTCTTTCCACTGGGATCTCACTCACAGAGATCTTTTTTAGAAGCATATATTATTGACACCTAAAAAAAACACCTCTGTTAAAGAACAGCATCACGTGTAACGATAAAATGTTGGAGGTATATGTCACTAAAATCAAGAACAAGGAAAATGTGTATGCCATTATCTTTTTTTCTTTAACAGTGGAAATTGTATTGAATGGAATTAAGATATAAATTGTTAATGAGAATAGAATTTTTTAAAAGAAGAATATTTGTGGCAATATTCTTTTTAAGAGAATTTTATATGCTTATTTTCACTTTACTTGAAAAGCAGAGAGAGAGAGAGAGAGAGAAAGAATCTTTCATTTGCTGGTTCATTCCCCAAATACCCACAACAAACAGTCACCAGGCCAAAGCCAGAGCCAGAAAATTAACCCAGGTCTCAACCTGGGTGGCAGGGACCCAAGTACTTGAGCCATCCAGAGTACACAGTAGCAGGCAACTGGATCAGAAGCAAACAAAGACTTTAACCAGGTGCTCTGACATGAGATGTGAGTGTTCCCAGCAGACTCTCAACCACTGAGGCAAACACTCATCCCCAGAAATCTTATATTTTGAAGAAAACCTGTTTAGAAATAGTATATGGAAACTCCAAACCATCAGAATGAGAGGATTTGCTACAATGATTGAATACAAATACACACACACACACATAAGTATACATAGTTTTCTCTTATAACCAAAATCAATAGTTAGATAATGCAATGTTTCAAAATAACCTAAATTCATCATCACAGCAGAAATATATTTTTATTATTTTTTAATTTTTTTAAAGATTTAGTTATTTATTTGAAAGTCAGAGTTATACAGAAAGAGGAAAGGCAGAGAAAGAGAGAGGTCTTTCATCCTCTTGTTCACTCCCCAGTTGGCTGCAACAGCCAGAGCTGTGCCGATCTGAAGCCAGGAGCCAGGAGCTTCCTCCAGGTCTCCCAGGTGGGTGCAGGGGCTCAAGGACTTGGGCCATCTTCTACTGCTATCCCAGGCCATAGCAGAGAGCTGGATCAGAAGAGGAGCAGCTGGGACTAGAACTGGTGCCCATATAGGATGCCGATGCTTCAGGCCAGGGCATTAACCCGCTGTGCCACAGCGCCAGCCCCAGAAATATATTTTTAAAAAACTGAGAGAATCTTAATAAAAATATGGTGCATAGGGAGATTACTGATGCCATAAACAGGAGTGTCAATTTGTAAAGTCAACAACAGGAGTCACTGTGCACTTACTCCTCATGTAGGATCTCTGTCCTTAATGTGCTGTACATTGAGATTTAATGCTATAACGAGTACTCAAACAATATATTTCACTTTGTGTTTCTATGGGGGTGCAAACTGTTGAAATCTTTACTTAATGTATACTAAACTGATCTTCTGTTAAAAAAAAAAAAAAGAAGAAATTAGCAATTCCCAACTTGACTTTCACTGGGATTAAACATGACAATAGGTCTGATGTGATTTCATCATCATTTAAAAAATCATCTATTATTTTTCACTTTATGTTTCTGTGTGGGAGCAAACTGTTGAAATCTTTACTTAATGTATGCTAAACTGATCTTCTGTATATAAAGAGAATTGAAAATGAATCCTGATGTGAATGGAAGGGGAGAGGGAGTGGGAAAGGGGAGGGTTGTGGGTGGGAGGGACGTTATGGGGGGGAAGCCATTGTAATCCATAAGCCGTACTTTGGAAATTTATATTCATTAAATAAAAGTTAAAAAAAATATGTGAGACTTTGAAGACTAGACTACCAATTTCACTGAAAGAGGAGACTGTAGATATGTCTATTCTCCCCAAATTAATTAATATGTTTGGATACAATTCTGATGAAAATTCTACTTGTGCAAAAATAAGGAAAAATACATGGACAGTATAGGGGAAACACTGGTAACGCATATGGAAAAACAATATCCTTTTAAAATGATTGAAAAGGGCGCACACTTAACAGAGTGGGTGCACATCCACATTCACACTCACTTCTACCTCAGGGCCTTTGGTCTCACTCTGATGAATGCTCATTCTTAGTGAGTTAGTTTGTGACCTTCCTGCATCAAATATCAAATGCCCCACCATTAGGCACTCCCAGGTCTTCTAATCTGATTTCATTTTTCTACACAGCATTTCTTATCACCTGACATGGTAGGGATTTTAAATTTCATTGTCTTTCTATTCCTTTTAGACTGCAAATTACGTGAGTGCCATTTATTTGGTTAATCTCTATTTTTCCAGGATCTAAAGTAATAATCATTATAACGGAAATTCAATAAATATTTGTTGATTTAATGAATACCACTTAGTCTCCTTTAATTATTCTAAGTATTTCCTAAATTCATTGGAGACTGATTTATTTATTCTATTTGTGACTGTCATTTCCATTCATATTAGACTGTGCCTCAAGTCCATATATTTCAGATTACCTCATTTGACTTAACATGGACTTGTTATTTTGTGATGAAATTATACATTCTATGAAACAGGACATTAGAGTTTTGAGTAAAAAGCACATTTCAGTTGGAGTCTGTCACAAGTGTATGAAAATCCCCATTTGTTCTGACTACTGGTTTCACCTCAATAGTTCAAGAGAATTTTCAAGGGTAATTAGGCAAATGCTAGGTTTGGTTGAGGCAACCACAGGGCCACATAACATGCAAGACTTCTGAGTCAGAATCAGAGCCACCATCATGGCTGGACAGCTTGTCTCCTGTACAAGGCACTGGAGGGAGCCTGGGAGCATGTGGGGCCTGAAATCCTGACTGTACTTGGAAAGACTTTCACCTTCACGTTGGTTTCATCAGTTCAGAGGAAGGAAGGGAGGCTATGACACTATGATGTTATAAGAAAGAAGGATTTGGTCTTTGACCCCAATCCCTGGCACAGAGTTTCCAAAACACCTGCAGTATCCTGAGTGATAGAATAAAGGAGCATTTCTTGTTTTCATGTTTGGTCTTAGCCCTGGTTTCTGACAGCAGAGCTTCAAGGACCCGTGGACTCCCCCAGAGTGATAGAAGTGCCTTCTTGTATGTTAATGAGATGACTGGTGGCTGGAGTTCCCATTCAGCTTCAGGACAGGGACTCGTTGCCAGATCCCAGGACAGGAAAGAAGAGTTCAAGGTTGAGTTCAACCACCAATAGCTACTGTTTCAGCAGCCATGCTTACATAATGGAACTGCCATAAAATCCCTAAAGAATCAGATTAAGAGAGTTTTTGGACTAATGGATACATAGAGGTTCAGGGAAGATGGCAGTACGAGAAAGACTTTAAGGTTCCATGTCTCTTGTCCTACCTGTGTGTCTCTTCCATATGGCTATTCTTGAGTTGTAGCCTCTGTAATAAACTGGTAGTAGTAAATTGTATTCCTAAATCCTCTGAGCTGGTCTAGAAAATTACTGAGCACAATGAAGGAGTTGAAGAAGCCTCCAGTTTGTAGCCAGTTGGTCAGATGTGCAGGAGGCCCAGACTTGCAATTGTTTTCTATCTTGTAGGACTGCACCATTCACCTGTAGGGTCTATGCTAACTCTATGTGGGTAGGGAATTGCTGAGTGGGAAAGGAATCCCGCACATTTGGCACTAGAAGTGATGTCAGTGAAGACAAATGAGTTTTTCCTTTAGATTCCTTTCATTAATCCCTCACCTGGAAGGGGCACCTTTATCTTTGTATCCATAGGTTAGAGAAATGACAATATTGGGCCTGATCAAAATTTAGACTTTAAAAAATAAATTATTAGAGATTTCACAACTAGAATGTTTTTGTCAGGAAAAAGAGAAGGAAAGGTCCTAGGAAGAGCCACCCCTAATTAACAGCTAGGAAAGCAAAAATATCTCACTGTAATAAATCTCAGTGAGCTTACTAAAGAATACTATTTTTCTGTAGGGTGGGTGTTTAGCCTAGCAATTAAGTGCCTGTTAGGATGCCCGAGTGTCTGGGTTCCATCCCTTGCTGTGGCTGTTGATTCTAGCCTTCTACTAATGCAGACTTTGGGAGGCAGCCGTGATTACTCAAGTAGTTGGGACCATGGCACAGACAGAGAAGTTAAACTGTGACACATTCAAGGGACAATGAAGAGTTTATTATAGTCACACCATAGAGTATATATGATATAGTAACAAAAAATGAGGCTTATGGATTTTGCAATGTTGGACTATCTGAGTCTTTATGCTAAGTTTGTGTATATCCTTTGTTATCTACTAACTAATGGAAAGGCAGATCTGAATTGAGTTCCCAGCTCCTGGCTTTGGTATGGCCCAGCCCAGGAGGTAGTGGGCATTTGAGTTGTCACTAGTGAATGGGAACTCTTTGTCTTGCTCTTTCTGTCTCTCTCAAACATAGATATTTATCTAATATATAGATATTTATCTGAACAAGAGATCAAATTGAGAACAATCATGGAAACCTGACTTTATGAAAGACTGTGAATCAATTTAAACCAAAAATTAAGTTCACTAAAATTGATGATAAGATATGCTACAGAAGGGGACAGCTGTTTGCCCCAGTGGTAAAGACCCTAGGTAGCTATGATTTTCATATCCCATGTTAGACTGCCTGAGTTTGAGTCCCAGCTTTGCTCCTGATTTAAGCTTCCTAGTAACGTGCACGCTGGAAGGTAGCAGGTGATGGCCCAAGTATTTGAGTCCTTGCCAACCAAGCGGGAGACCCAGACTGAGTCCCAGCCTTCTAGTCTGGCTCAGCCCCAGCTGTTGGGGGCATTTAGGGAGTGAACCAGTAGATTGGAGCTTGCTTTCTCTCTTTCTTTCTCTCTCCTACCCCCAAATAAAGAAAAAATTTAACATTCAAAAAATAAAAAAGTGTCGCTCCCCCTCTTCGTGGAGGAGCAACACTAAACCCTGCCTAGGCTTCACATCCGAGTCACGGCACCATTATGTCGCTCCCCCTCTTCGTGGAGGAACGACACAGGACCCTGCGCTGTTCTTTTTGTCTGCTCGGCCCTCCCCGGGTTTGCTGCTGGTTCTTCCCGGGTTGGCTACTATCCCTTCCACCTCCGTGGAAGGGCAGTTCCCCCTGGCCGCATTCCCCACTTCCGCAGGGGAGCGGCACACCGCCGGCCGGGTCTCTCGGGGGCTGCACGGGTGTTCCTTCAGCTAGATGTTCCCCATAGATGTTCCTGGTGCATGCCGTCTCTCTCCTCCTTTATAGTCCTCCTCCGCCAATCCTAACTCGGCTGCCCACACGCCGAGTACGCTGCTCTCCTCCAATCAGGAGCAAGTCCTACAGTTTATTAGTTGAACTGGAGGCAGCTGTGCGGAAGCTGTTTACTTCTCTCCCAGCGCCATATTGTGGGAGAGCAGATGCATAGAATAAGTCTTAATTCGAGTAACTTAGTCTAGTCCGGATTGCTCCCCACAGATCCCCCTTTCTTTTTATTTTTGGCGTTGATACGCACCTGTCTTCGGTGTCCCGCGGCACACACTCTGCTCTACTTGCTAGAGTTGCCACAGGCTCTTACAAGTCCTATCAATCAGGAAAACCGAATCCGGGTCCTCTCTTCGCCATGTTGTGAGGAGGTTTTTAGGCGCTGATGCGTGCCTGTGTTCGGTGCCCTGCAGCGCATGCTGTGGTCGAGCCTGCAGGGGCTTACAAGCTCTATCAGGCAAACCGAATCCAAGCCTTCTCATTGCCTTATTGTGGGGGAGACTTATTAGTGTTGGTTCGTGCCTATCTTCAGTGACCTGCAGCTCATACTCTGGTCGAGCTGCTTGCTGGCGCTTACCGCCTTAAATCAGGCAGACCGAATCCAAGCCTCCTAATTGTTGCATTGTGGGGAAGCTTTACTGATGTTAATTCGTGCCTGTCTTCGGTGACCTGCGGCTAGCCGCCCAGGTGCTCATCGCCTCACTAATCGGGCAGACCGAATCCAAGCCTTCTAATTGGCATGTTGAGGGGAGGCCTTATTTTTCTCTATTTCTCTATCTCCGGGCATTCCTACCTCTCCCATTTCACTTCTATCTTCCAGCATTCCCATTTCTCTTTTACTTCACTTCCAAACTTCTGTTTCTCTTGTCCCCGCAGCTTCCCGGCACCTCGCCGCTTCAGCCCGCGCGCCTCTCTCATCTGCGCAGCTTCCCGGCTTTGCGCGGCTCGGCTTCGCGCGCTCCGCGGTCTCCACGCTTAACCCTTTCGCGTCTGAACCACGGCCTACGCCAGCGTTCCCTATCTATTCACGCCCCGTGCTCTCTCTGCACGCGGCGGCTTCCGCGAGTAACACAGCGTAGCTTGCGTCTCCACCACTAGCATTCAATCCAAGTTCCCCGGGCTAGCCTGGCGAATTCAACCCAGCGTACGTCTCCGCCCCACGGTTTGGCTTCCCGTCCTTTGCTCCCCGGGCTAATCAGACGGATCCCAACCTGGCTTGCGTCTCAGCTTCTAGTTTCAACTTTTCGCCCCCTATTCCCGGGCTAACTTGAGAATCCCAAAGTGGCTTTCGTGTCCGCCTTGGCCTGCCCCCCGCGGCTTCAATTTCCCTAACATTTTTCTCTACCCGGTATGTTTCCCCAAGCTTTCCTCCAACGATATTCCTCCCTCATTTCTCCTGGCCTCTCCCCACAGTCCGCGTCCGAGTCTGTTTGTTCTAGCTTTCACTTTCGCTTTCGACCTTAAAGATTTCTCCCAGCTTCCCCCCGTAGTCCGTATCTGAGTCTATGCCTAGGCTTTCAATAGCTTCTTCCGGCACCCTTTTCGTCCGGCTTTTCCCTAGGCTGTTTGCTAGTCTCTCTCTCCGGTATTTTCCCAGTTCTTCCCGTTTCTTCCCTCCTAAGTTTGCTATCCGTTCTAGGTTTCCTATCCGAGCTAGGTTTCCTATCCGAGTCACGGCACCATTATGTCGCTCCCCCTCTTCGTGGAGGAGCAACACTAAACCCTGCCTAGGCTTCACATCCGAGTCACGGCACCATTATGTCGCTCCCCCTCTTCGTGGAGGAACGACACAGGACCCTGCGCTGTTCTTTTTGTCTGCTCGGCCCTCCCCGGGTTTGCTGCTGGTTCTTCCCGGGTTGGCTACTATCCCTTCCACCTCCGTGGAAGGGCAGTTCCCCCTGGCCGCATTCCCCACTTCCGCAGGGGAGCGGCACACCGCCGGCCGGGTCTCTCGGGGGCTGCACGGGTGTTCCTTCAGCTAGATGTTCCCCATAGATGTTCCTGGTGCATGCCGTCTCTCTCCTCCTTTATAGTCCTCCTCCGCCAATCCTAACTCGGCTGCCCACACGCCGAGTACGCTGCTCTCCTCCAATCAGGAGCAAGTCCTACAGTTTATTAGTTGAACTGGAGGCAGCTGTGCGGAAGCTGTTTACTTCTCTCCCAGCGCCATATTGTGGGAGAGCAGATGCATAGAATAAGTCTTAATTCGAGTAACTTAGTCTAGTCCGGATTGCTCCCCACAAAAAAGTAAAGTTACAGAAGTAATATTGGTTCTTCTAAGTGCCAGTAAGTTATGGGAAAATACAAGGGATCTGGGTTAGATGAGGAGACTGTACATCATGTTAGGTGATACATGGTAGCTTAGTAGGTCAAGTATCCATCTATCTTTTACTGGGCATGTTAGAGAAGGTGTTCAGTAGATAATAATATTTAAATATGAGCAAGAGTTTGCCTGTGGGATGAAGAGATGGACCATTTTCACAAGAGAATTTAAGCTGTGGCATATTCAAAGGACAATGAAGAGTTTAATATAATCACCCACAAAGTATATATGATACAGTAGTAAGAAATCAGGCTTATTATTTATATGGATTTTGAAATGTTGGACTATGTAAGGTAAGTCTTTTTTGCTAAGTTTGTATGTATACATTGTTATCTATTAAACTACAAAGTCAACAGATTCTCCATAATGTATTAATAGAAAATAATATGATTAGAGATTTATAATAATAATCTAAGTGGATTATGATCTACATTAGGGACAAAAATGACAAGTTAGAAGGCCAAATGAAGACAAAGATGGAGAGCAAGGTGTGACAAGTGACTAAAGAGAAGAGAGACCAGAACTAAGGAATATTCCTGAAAAATAGCAAAATGGATGCAAAAAGGTGCAGCAAATAGCCAAATCAAAATGATTTATAATTTGAAAGCTGGATGGGATAAAACGTCATAATTGAAATGAAAAATTTAGAGGCCAAGATATTTTAGGATATGAGACAACCGAGTTTGACTTGTATATGTTAAATTTGAGATGCTTCTGGGATCAGAGCTTGGGAAACTCTGGTCTGAATTTAGAATGTGAGTCTGGACAAGTCAGGTCTGGATTCAGAGATCCTCAAATGATTAGATTATATATCATGGAGGGAAGACTAGAAACCAAGAAGAAGGCAAGAATGGATCTTTCCAGAACACCAACATCTGACTCATGAGCAGAAAGCAAGGGGCCAAGGAAACATGGAGGTAAGCGCTACAAAGGTTTCACTGGTGCATGATTCGCTTAGAGCTTGCTAGGTATTGCATTCAGTTTCTCAATTTTTCATGAGATTTTCATTAATTTTTTAAAATAGAAAAAACACCTCACCTAGACAGCCAAAATTTATAATATAAAATTTAGTATTCTTTAGTATTCTAAAAGAGGTGTCCAGCATTTCCTGAACCTCTTGGAATACAGAACCTTTAACACCCAATATTTCACTGAATATATTCCGGAAAATACTATACTACATATCGTTAGTATTATATCTTCTTCATAAAATTAAATTAGAATATTTATTATAATAGTTTTTTCTTATTTATTTACCTATTATAAATGAAATACTGAATTGATTTTTCCTATTATTCATGTATTCAACCATTCTTTGAAAGAACTATGACACTGCGAAGTTCAGACAATTCTTTATGTAATTCATAGCGAAAATCACAGATTTATGTACCTAACCCATATGTATATTTATATAGACCAACACCAGTTTCTTTCTCTGCACTTATCTTTTTCATTTTCATTTTTGCTCATTTTTACATTTTTTGTTATCATGAAATATTTCATTCATATGAGGGACTATGGGTAAAGTGATCATAGATCCATACAACAATAAACCACTACATTGAAAAAAGAAAGCATTGTCCATTCAGGCACTTGTGTTTCAATCCTGTTTTCCAGCAGCAGTAATTGCCATTTTAGTTTGGGGATTTATTACTTAATTTTTTTTCAGCACAGTTTCAATACACATTTATATGTCCATAAACAAAATATTCTTTCATTTTCTGAGTTTTTCACCTTTACAAAACAGCATCATTTTGTATGCACTCCTGTTTGTGAGCTTCATCTCTGTTAATGCTTGTGCCTCTAGTTCATTCATATTTTTAGCAACATAATAAAATCTATTCATGAATATATAACAATTTATTTACTCATTTTTCTGTCAGTGGATAATCAAGATGTTTCTAATTTTCTTTTTTCGCTTGGAAACATTACCACTATAAACATTCATACACCTGTAGTAGTGTTTCTTTAGGGAAATAGCTAGGAGTAGACCTGCTAGGCAGGAAGGTAAGCCCATGTTCAATGACAAGAGAACTCCGAATTGTTTTCCATGATATCGGGACAAATTCATACTCCCCTCAGCAGTCTACACCAGCTCCTGCTGCTCTTCATCTTCAGTAATACTTGTATTTTCAGACTTCAAACTTTTTGCCAATCTAGTGGGTGTAAAATGCAATTTAATTTTGGCTTGAATTTGCATTGCCCTGATTACTAATGAGGTTGAAAATCTTCTCACATGTTTATTAGCTATTCATGTTTCTTCTGTGACATGCCTGTTCGGGTTATTGCTGATTTTTTCCAGTGGATTGCCTTTTCCTTAATGGTTTTTCAGGAGTGCTTTATGCTATTCCCATGTGTATGTGTTGTAAATGTTCTATCCCACTGTGGGTTGTCTTCTACTTTTTTTCTTTGCAACTTCACATTTGAAGTTCAAATTAACCAATTAAATTGTTTAAAATTAAAAATAAAAATCACTCCTTTTATATAAAATTAACACAAATAAATTAATAAAAGTAACAGTTTGTGTTTTGGAGTTTCTTGGGGCTGGCGTTGTGGTGCAACAGGTGAAGATACTGCCTTCAATGTTGCAATTCCATACCACAGGGCCAGTTTGAGTTCTGGCTGCTCTGCTTCTGATCCAGCTCTGTTCATGCATCTGGGAAAGCAGCAGAAGATGACCCATGTGCTTGCACTCCTGCCACACATGTGGGCGACCAGGACAGAGTTTCTGGCTCCTGACTTCAGCTTGGTCCAGACCTTTCTGCAGCGGCCATTTGGAAAGTGAATCAGCCAGATGGAAGATTCTCTCTCTCTCTCTCTCTCCCTTACTCCCTCTCTCTCTCTCTCCCTTTCTCCACCCCCCCCACACACATTATTGTTCTGCTTTTCAAATCTATAAATCAAAAGAAGATAAATTCACCCTTAATCTGATGTGAAATTTAAGATTTATTTAAGAATTCACATTTTCTTTGCTCATCTTTCAACCTAAAATCACACATTTATTATTCTACGAATTTAGTATTATTTTACCAACAACTGAAACTATAGTTGGAGAGGTCTCCAGTTTCCTTTTATGCTTTTCCTTCTCCTATTCCTCTTCCTGGTCCCGCCTTATATTCATTAACTTAAACTTTTTCTCATCCACCCACACTCACTGTCTCCTGTTTTGCACCTGAAAGTGCGCACACACAGACACACCAAGAGATTTGTGTACATGCAGGTCCTTTTTCTTCTCTCCCCACACTCACCTCCAGTCTGTCCCCCTCTAATGTATGTGTTCCTGCTTGTAACATGGGTGAACTGGCACCATGAGATTTTCATACTTCAATTATGTGTTGCATGCAATCTTGAACAAAACTGTCTGTAGTTAAATCCCTTTTCATTTTTCTCAAATTCTTTCTTCTCTTTCCTGAAATTTCTTAACATCCTCACTCTCTCACATGATGACTTCATCTCTTCCTTGTAAAGCAATGAGAGACTAATAAAAAGTCCTTAAATTGTGTCTTCTTACCTATTTTCCCCACGCTCCCTGAACTTATCTGCATCTATTATCTGTTCTCATTCCTTAAGATAGAAGAAGGAAATCTGCCTCTTCACAGACTCAACATTGGATCTTGCTCCATCTGCATCTAGCTAGATTTTCTCTTGTTTCTCTGAAATTTCTCCATCACTCTCTCTTTCCCTGTAGTGCGTGATGGTGCTCTCCTTTCTTATCAAGAGCTCACTCTCAGCACTGCCTGTGCCAATCCTTCATTTCTTTTCCCACCGCTTCCTCCCTCTACTGCAAACTGGCTGCTTCCCTCTTCCAGTCTATAGGTCATGAACTCCTCATGGTTCTCCTTAGGAGATCTGGTTTTGAATCCTGTGTTGTCCAGGATGGTTGTTATGATCTTGGGAAGACCGACAGGGAATCTCTCATCCACAGCGTCTTTGTAAATAAAACAGTTACCTCTACCTCATTAGCTTGTTGTGAGCATTCAACCTGTGGAGGCCTAGAAAATTATAACCCAAAGGATGGTACTTTGATGTGCTGAGCTGAAAACCAGTCTCGGAATCAAGGTCTCTCTAACCATCTCTTGTTTTTCCTCCAAAAGCAAGGAGAGTTCTCTCAGTTCCTTATATGACTGAGAAAAGCAAAACACATGCAGTTGTCTCAAACTTCTTCCCTTAAAAATATCATCAAATAACCAGGAAGGATGAATCTCCAGTGAGGGAGGACTGAAAATTCTCATCACGTGCAGACTGGTCATCTAAACTTCTGAGAGCAGCTTCTGGAGATTACCTGGAGACCTTATCTGCAAAACAAGATGCCCCGGTCTACAGTGAAGCTCCACTTCTGACCCTCCAGTGACTTGTTATCCCCCTCACTTCCCTCTGCCTTGGGAACCAGAATTTCCAAGCATCTGCAGCTCACTGGGTCGGCAGGTGACCACAGCCTTGTGATTTCCCTGTCTCACACTAGTCTGCATGCCGCCTTCTGTTAACGTCTGTTCTCAGTGCACTCTGGTGATCCTGATGGTGAAACGGAAGGGTTTTCTGCTTCACTTTTAAATTCCATGTGAGATTGAAACTGAGCTTCCTGCCAGTATGTGGTAGGAACTGTATGTGTGTAAATTCTTCCTTTATCCTTTAATTTAGTTTCCTCTTCTTTAGTTCAGTTTCAATTTTGAAAAATGGGTTTCTTTTACTTCCTAAACTAACGAGTTAAATTCTTTTACCCTAGGATTATCTCTTTTCTTTAACTGAAACCCATTGTCCCGATTTCTTTATTCATTTGAAAATAACTTACACTTTCCTCAAAAGATCTGACTCATTTCCTTTGAGTCTTACTGTTTATCTAGTTAGATTTCAATGAATATTGGACAATGAAGAGAAAAAATTGAAATTAGTGAACTTTAAAATGCTGTTTCCTTGAAAGAGAAGCCTTTCTTGAGGTGGCTCCTTGGCCTCAGCACATCTTATCCATTTTGTTGATGACAACTTCCAGGAAATTTTTCAGTGAAATGACATTTCAAAAAATACATTAGACAAATGGCTTTTGAAGTAGTGTTCTAATCTAATTATTAAAGCCAATCTGTATTCATAAGTTGAAAGTTGGCAAAAATATTGCTTTGATGCATTTATTTCTTATTATCTTTGACCCGCTTTAAAATGTTCCAAACATCTTCAAGTTGCAGCACAATGCACGTGCAGCACAGTGGAACAGCCACAAAGGCAGAGGATTTTCTTTTTTTTTTTTTAGAGGGAAAAGGGCAGAGGAAAATGAGCAGGGACCCTATCTTATCAGTTGTTATGTGCCTAAATTCTAGCAGAATGTATGTACTCAGAAAAGAACAGACTGAATAATGGACATGGGGTTGAGTTATGACTCCTCATGCAGAGAGGTAAAGGTGATACCATTCCCAGACCAGTCTCCTGCTACCAGGCTGCTGTCACAGTGCTGTTAACTGAGTGGCTTATAAAGAATGGAAATTTAGTTGTCACAGTTCTGGAAGCTGGGAGTCTGAGATCAGGATGCTAGCAGATTGAGTTCTGGTGAGGACCCTCTTTTGTGCAGACTTTCAACTTCTCATATCCACACACAGCAAAAAGCACAAAGAAGAAACAAACTCTCTCACAGCTCTGACGTCCCCATCTCAATCATGAGGGCTTCCCTATTTGATCTCATCTAATGCTAAGTACCTCCCAAAGAACTCACCTCCCAGTACTACCACATTAAGGGTGTAGGGTTCCATTTGGGGGTGGAATTTGGGGGAAACATAAACACTCAGTCCATAACATCTGTCTTAAAAATGATCTTTGTTCTGGGGTGGGCATTTGGTGCAGTGGATAATAGTCTGCTTGGAATGACCAAATCTTATATTGGAATATCTGAGTTCCTGTTTTGGCTCAGCTTTCCGCTAATGCACACTGTGGGAGGCAGCAGGTGATGCCTCAGGGACTTGGGTCCCTGCCACCTAAGTGGGAGCCTTGAATTGGGTTTGTGGTTTCTGGCTTCAGCCTGACCCATCTCCTGTCATTAGGGGCATTATGGTTAACTCCATAAATGTTTGCAATGACCTGGGCTGAGTCAGGCTGAAGCCAGGAGTAAAGAATTCAGTCTGGGTCTCCCACATGAGTGGCAGGGCCCAGTTACATGGATCATCATTTGCTGCCTCTCAGAGTTCACTTAGATTTTAATGACAATTTATTTGTCTCTTTCCATTAGATCAGTTTTCTAACTGAAAAAGAATAATCAGAACATATAGAATACTATAGAATGATATGCTCTGCAAATTGTGTTATTGATCATAATCTTGTTAATGGCCATGATGCAAAATAATAAACATGATGCTGAATGGAATTATTTATTCATATTTCCTAAGAAATAATCCTCTTACCACACCCCCTCTAAAGTGGGCTTAAAAATGATTGAGTGACAAAATAATCAAACAACCTATTTTATTGTAATTCTTTGTATATTTCAGGTAATTTTTCTAGATTGAAGTATAGTTGATTTCTCACATGTAGACACACACACTTAGCTCCCTTTCACTATGAAATGTTTACTTGACAATGCTTTGTTTACAATAGGCTCCTTTTCTAAAATTGGAAAAAATATCAGGAAATCTTAAATGAACATTTCAATTATTTGTATGCATAAGAGAACTATAAAATAATTTATTTTAATGTGAAAAGCTAATGAAAAATAAATGAGAAATATTACTGTTACTTCTTTCAAATTTATGGAAATCAACAATCATAAAAATGTCTGTAAGGAAAAAAAGCAATGCAATGAAATTACAATCATGGGAAAAACAGAAACGAACAATACTAAAAAAGGTAGATTACTTTTGAAAATACACACTTCAATATTTATAAGATTTTTACTTATTTTCCCTTTCCATGAAAAACATAGACAGCAATGAGAATTAACTAAATGTACTTAGATTTCCCAAATTTTTGTCAGAAATGAAT
This sequence comes from Oryctolagus cuniculus, assembly GCF_964237555.1. Taxonomy (NCBI): domain Eukaryota; kingdom Metazoa; phylum Chordata; class Mammalia; order Lagomorpha; family Leporidae; genus Oryctolagus; species Oryctolagus cuniculus. The sequence continues at coordinate 95,323,477 of NC_091438.1, forward strand.
TTTTTCTGTAGGTGTAAGCAAAGGTACATGGTAGACATTGGTATTATCAGAGAAATGTTCTAATGAGTCCTCACTTGAATTCTTAGTGAAAACAATCCTTCATTTTCAGTCTAAGAGGGGCTTACCATTTGGTTTTTAATTAATGAGGCATTTATGGCTAGAATGAGCAGTGAAAATCTGTGCTGTCTATAAAGAACACTGAATCATGATTGCAGAAGAGATTAACAGAAGGATCAGCGGAGGTGTGAGAAGGCATTTTACTCTTTCCCATCATTGAATACAGTGAAATGGATAAAACAATGTTTTTTTTTTTTTATCCAGAAAGACTGAAATAGAATTAAAATCCACATTTCCTTACCAAGTGCTCAGCATCAGTTTAAATTTCTACTCATCAGCTGGTGTTGGTCTTTCCTTTGGTACTTGGGCTGGCTCAACCTTCTGGAAGTCACACATGGTGTGGAGTGGACTAACAAGTATGAATGCATGGGAGCCTGGCTCTCCTGGCAGCTGACTGGCATCTGCTCATGAAACATCCTTCTCTTGGTCGAGAAAGCATTGGTTATGACTTACAACCTCAATGTTTACATGGTGCCCAAATGAACATGTCATAACTCAATCTCTAACATGATGGCATTTGGTGGTGGGGCCTTTGGAAGGTGATTATGTCATGAGAATGGAGCCCTTATGAGTGGGATTAATGTCACTGCAGAGGAGACTCCAGAAAGCAATCTCACAGGTTTTGTCATTTGAAGATACCACAAGAAGGCACCATCTATGAAATAAATCAGAGCCCAACAGAGTCTGTAGTTAACTGGATTTTGAACTTCCTGGCTTCTAGAACTGTGAGAAATAAATTTTTGTTGTTTAGCCTTCTATAGAATTTTTACTTTAGACCCTAGAATGGACTAATACAGTTAATTTGCACTAAAATTGAACCTCAGTGACTACAATCAAGGCCTAAGGGGAGACATAGCAGACATAGCAGAGAGCAAGAGCAAAGGCACAACATTGGGAGTAACTCAGTGGAAACGGCAGACCCCAGAGCTCCAATCCTAGCTCTGTTAATTATCAGCAATTTGAATTTGAGCCAATCACTTTCTTCCTTAGTAAAATAGCGATACAATATGCTAACTAACAGTTTAGAATTTCCAAATCCATTCAGAGGTCCATTTGCTTAGTAAGTCTGAATTAACTGATTTTTGAATTTCTATCAAAATGGCAGTCTAAACTGCTCCTTCAGAGTTAAAAACCAGGAATACTCTCTCTTTCATACAGGTATATATTATTTAGTGGTCACTTTTTCTTGAAACAGAATTCTTCTGCTCATTGAAACCCTGGGAAAGGTAAGCAATCTCTGAGGCCTTCCCACCAGATGATGTCCATAGTGCTCCCAAGGAGTACTCCCAGCTCCAGTATCTGCACGCGGTGCCTGTCCCACTGCTTCACATGGTGTAGAATTGAACAGTGCATGAACCTATGGAACCATCCTCAACATAGGAGGACAGTTTGATCAGAAGCTATTTCCCATGGCTTGCAAATCATTCTTGAACAATCCTGAGTTAATTTATGGTGGGTCTCAATCAGATATTTAAGGCATAAATTTCTTTTTATTTTTATTTTGAGCTTGCATTCATTCAGGTCGCACGAATAGAATCACAATTGTCTCTTTTGGGAAGTGCAAGGCCTCTCCTTTCCTGGGGCTGCATATTTTTGCTTCAGGGCCTATGCAGTAATATCTGGTCCTTAGTCACCCTCATGTGTCACGCTGGATCCACCCAAATATTCCTGTGTCCATCAGCTCTTTGGTCTTTGATCCATTGCAATTCACAGCATGAAAACTCTGCATCCTGTCCTTTCTCAGCTACTTTTGAGGCTCTCCTAGGTTCAAGGGAAATAACTGCATGGTTATTTCTTATTCCACATGAGGTGGTGGGGAGTCTGCAAGGTGGTTTTAGATGCCTCTGCCCATTTACTCCCTTCAACTACCACTATCCAAGTTGCTCTGAGCATTCTTTCTGTCAAATGGCTGAAACTTTCCTTTTCAAAAGTTCTATTGTCAATTTGCTTAGGTGGGCACAGTATATGTGATGTTCCTCCCTAGGGCCCTGCAGGACTGCCACCGCTTCCATACAGTAGGAGTGAGTTGTTCATTGGGAGATGTGATGTCCTGAGGGCTGCCTGCCCAGATCTCTCACTCACTGGTTGATGCCAATCTCTTTTCAATTCAATAGGATTAAATATTACATTCCAAAAATCACCTGTGAATATTTCTTCTAGGAGAGTTAGCTTATTTGGCAAAGACTGGATCAGACTGTGTGGGCTCCAATCTCAGCTCCATCCCTTACTAAATGTGTGCCTCAGTCTCCTCATCATTAAATACAGACAATAATAAAAGCAGTGTGGAGGCATGAGGCTATTGTGAAGATAAATCAAATTAATTTATCTGTAACACTCAGAATAGCACCTAGAACACAGCATAAGCTGTTTTCAATTATTTTAACTCGCACAGTCATTAGATGAATCAGACTCAGGAAATCATTGAGAGAACAACTTGGCCTGCCTGGGAGGCGTGATGGACAATGACTGGCACAGTGATCTATTTACAGTAAACAAAAGAACATGTGTCGGGGTAAAGGACTGAAGACATTCTCCATTCTCGTCATGGCAGGAATCCTGGTGTCCTTTGCAAAGAGGGAAATACAGAGAGAGGCAAGGGTTAGGGACAAAACTCATGTTTGGAGGAAGTGCCATGAAAAGACCAGGGTTCTGGTCTATGTGCCTTTCTCCTCTGAGACAAAGCAGCTGGTTCAGACCAGTTGACCATCCATAGCCTTTATGTGGCAGAAGTGAAGTAAAGCGGGGTGTATGTGTGTGTAAGTGTGTGTGGTTTTGTGTGTGACAACTATATGGAGACTACTATAACTAAATACCATAAACTTGGTGGCTTATAAGCAACAGAAATTTATTTGTCAGTTCTGGAGGCTAGGAAGTCCAAGATCAGGGTACTTGGTAGATTCAGCCTCATTCTCATCTAGATGGCTGAACATGTGAGGGGTCTCTCTTGTGTCTTTTTTACAATGGTACAAGTCTAATTCCTGAAGGGGCTGCACTCCTGACCCAATCACTTTTTCAGCACGTTGGAAGTTAGGATTTCAACTCAGGAATTTTGGAGGACCGTAAACATTCAGAACACAGCATTGTGTAGATGTCTGGAATGTGTGCAGAACTCTCTGTTAGGAGTTGGCCATGGATCCCCACTAGAAAGGTCAGGAAGCTCGGCATTGTCAACACTGGGACCCAGCATATGGTAAGCAAGCAATACATATTCTTTGAGTAAACACATGACTCAAAATGGATGATTAGACCAACTGGAACATGGGGGCTCTCTGTGACCCTGTCAGAGCCACTCCCTACTCAGCAGCTGTTCTGGCTAGCAGTACTCAGCACAGGACTCCTCCACAAATCACACATGCAAATTGATCACTAGAAAACTGTGTGGCATGCCCTTTAGGCTTTTAGACTCAGACTAAACTATGGATTTTCCCACCTCTCATTAATGTCCTCAGAAATCTATGAGGCTAGTAACTCTCATGGGAGGCACAGCAGAAGTTAGTGAGAAGGTACAAAAAGAACCTTTAAAGTCAACTCTTAAAATAAACTCAAGGATAATTAGAAACTCACACACATAAACATGTTCACTTAAAACTGAATTCAGACCTGAAGAGACTGAGTCACAGCATCTCCTTCATCTATTTGTCTGTGGAACCCCAGACAACCCCAAGTGCTTGATCCATTGGTAGCAACAGTCACAACAAATTTCCAAACATGCCAACTATGGGGAAAAGTCCTGGATGGACATTATTTCAGCTTTATTAGGGCTCGATGGAATTAGTCATTTACCTGTTAACAACCCCTGTTCTCAATATATGTTGCTATGATGTCGGAAATGAGCTGTCAGGGATGTCAAGATGTGTTCTTTAAATAAAAAGTTGGATAGTTGTCATCTTTCCAATAAATACCAGTAGCCACAAGAGAATATACAAATTTGTCTACATTGAATTTCTAGAACTTAGGAATCAGTGTTTGTCTGGGAAGATTTTTTTCAAGGTAATACTAAACTATATCTTTTCTTAAGCTCATGCTCACCGTCCCCACCCCCGTCTTTCTAGGATACTTACTGAGCTACTACTGTATGCCAGCTGTGTTAAAGGCTGCGGTTATCTTACATGAACAGTCATAGCCTGTACCTCAGAAACTGACTGTCTAACTGGGGAGGCTGGCACTGAAAAAATAATTATAATTCCGCATGATAAGCAAAATAAAGAGGCATGAATAAGTTATTAAGGAGGAAGTAATTAATTCTGCTTGAGTGGCAAAGGGAAACAAAGTGAATGCAGAGGTCCTTGTAGAGTATTCCAGGAGTCTTCTAGGCTTTGTGTTAATAAACAAGGCCCTCACTTCATGTGTTTAGCTGAATTAAGAAGATAAACTCTGCATTTTCAGATGCTGTGGTTCTTGGGCTTGGTTGTGTATTACAGTCACCTGGGAGCTCTTAAAATTGGGGACCAGGAGACTACACAGATCAATTCAGACAGATTCCCTGGAGTGAGTCTCAGAGACTTTTAAAAAAGAGTTCCCAGGTGATTTTGAAACCAGGACTGAGAACAGCTATCTCATAGTAATCAACCACAGGATGTCCTCTTTTCCCTAAGTCAAGGGAACCCTTATTTTGAGGGAAGGGTAAGAGATGCAGCAGAACTATATTCATCTATAATCTCGAAGAAAAGTATAAGAAAATCACAGCTTTAAATCCATGACTTCCCTTTTATACACCTAACTACAGTCAATATTTACACTAACCAGATTGCATTTGATTACTGATAGTCATAAATGATATTTATTGATAGTTACTGACTGTGCATTGAAAGTTACACATGAGTACATAGACTCGAAGACTCTTATATTTTAAAGATTTTGGGGTTCTACATACTTGAGAGGATTCCTGCTTCCCATTAAACTATAATGAGTGATTTCTAAACATGTAAAGTGTGCAATGGATTAATCATAAGATATATCACCAATTAAAGTTTTCTCTTTTTGAAAAAACTGAGGTAATCTGAATAAACCATGGGCTGTAGTTAATAACAATGAAGCATGTAAATATGGATTTACTAATTATGACAAATGGGAAATGTTAATGAAAGTTGTTAATAATAGGTGAAGCTGAGAGAGAGATATAGGGAAACACTCTGTCTATAATAGTTATGATATATTGTATATAGAATACTGTTGAACATCTTAAAACTTTCTTTTTTAAAAAATATCTCTTTTTATTTTGAAAACTGATATACAGATTTCAGTGCCCCTTTTCCCGTTTTGCATGAGAATTTGACTTTCAGTTAACTTTCTAGCTCTTTTCCCCTATAACCTAATAATATATCAACTGTTTTTTACTAGACCAACATTGCTTGTGATAAAATTGACATCTGGTTGATAAATTGCATTTGAGCTGGGAGAACTATAAACATCTGGAAGAAAGCCATAGCTTTGGAATTCCTCTATTGTGGGAACTCCTTTTGACTGGCCTGGTCCTTGAAGGGGACTTGAGCTTTCCCTATGGAACTGTTGTAGGAGATTGGCTTTTAGGAGGCTTGAAGGTTTTAGTCCATGGCAGCTCACACACTTTCCGAGAAGAGGCTCATTTTCTTAGACTTAAACAGTGATCTACATGCAAAGAGAATATCTCTTGCTGAGCTGCATTCATTCTTCAAGTTGTTCCCCAAGGAGGAGAGTTTGATACTGCCCTGCTGTTCTAGAGTAACCAAATTGCTTAACATGACCTGGGAGAGATGTGAGTCTTCTAGGGGAATATCACCTGACAGAAACTGAGTACTCATATTATGACCTCCTTGGGGAGGCTGTAGACAGATGAGAAGTGCTCTATTATTTTCTCGCATATATCCAGACATATCTGTTGAGTGGTCACATAGATCAAGTCAAAGATCAGTAGTGACTTAGGGACTTGTCTGGGCTAATTCAGTTGCACTGTAGTGTACTCAATGATGATCAAAGAAAAGAGGTAAAGGGCCTAAAGAAGCATATCTAAATCTATCCATCCATCCATCCATCCATTAACCCATCCATCCACCCACCTACTTATTTATTTATTGTTATTGAGATTGTTCCTCATTAAGGAGAAATACCAGAATGCAGTTAAGAATAATTTGCTGAAGAATTTATCTTGGCAACACACGTATTTCAAAAAACCAGAAGGAACACAAGGTACAGGAGATCTTTGGTACTTCTGAAGGTCTTAAAATTCAAGACTGGTATTCTTGGAGGAAGGTATCATCCTTAAAGAATTGGGCAGGGGCCAGTGCTGTGGCACAGCAGGTAAATCCACTGCCTGTAGTGCCAGCATCCCATATGGGCACCGGTTCGTGTCCCAGCTGTTCCACTTCCGATAGAGCTCTCTGCTATGGCCTGGGATAGTAGTAGCAGATGGCCCAAGTCTTTGGGCCTGTGCACCACGTGGAAGACCTAGAAGAAGCTCCCGACACCTGGCTTAGGATCAGCGGATCAGCGCAGCTTCAGCCATTGTGGCCAATTGGGGAGTGAACCAGCAGGTGGAAGATTCTCTCTCTCTCTCTCTCTCTCTCTCTCTCTCTCTTTCTCTCTCTCTGTCTCTCCTCCTCTCTCTGTGTAACTCTGACTTTCAAATAAATACAGAAATCTTTAAAAAAATAACTGGGCAGATGAAGCATCTTTTTCTTCTGTCCTATTTATCCACGAATAATATTACAGATGGGAATCATGGAATATCATATTTGTAATACTGACTGATGGGATTGTTAGGCTTTTAGTTAAAAAAAATTCTAAACTGTAGAAATAGCTTCATTTTTATGTAAGTATGTCTGCATTCATTACTCCTCTGAGGAAAATATATTTTTCAAGAGTCACAATTGAAGACACATATTAATATGTCTGAATTTCAATAGCCATGGAACAATTTGTCCCAACACACATTTAAAGCCATGTTCAAGCCAATCCAGAAGGTCCTATGGGTGAAACAGGGGTATAAAGGGCAGCATGAGGATCCCCTTCTACCTTGGGTTCTTTCTTACACTATTTGTGCTGGGCTCTGTGTGAGTCTAGATAATTCTAAGATATGTTCATAGGTGATTAGTTGGCTTATTCCAAATGAGTGAGCCATTTGCCATCCCTGTTCTTATGACCTCACATAAGCATACCTATAAAATCACACTGAAACCATTTGTTTACAAGCCTCTTCTTCTTACTAGACTCCTCTGTGAGTGGTTTGAAAGCAGAGACTGAGTCTCATTTATCTTTGATTTCCCAACAATTGTCACAACTAGCAAGCATTCAATGATGAATTATTAGAATGAAAATTATCTTGGAGAAGTAGAGTGAACAGGTTCAAATAGAGTATCTGGCAGATGATTCTAAAACTCTGGACTGGGTTTTACCAGAGGTGCATTTCTTACTAAAGAAAGGAAGAGTGAAGCTTTTAGAAAGAGTCTTGTTGAAACCTCTTTTTCTTCTACCAAGTTCAGCTTCTCAAAATTGCGTCCTATTTAAGGCTATCAGAGGGGTCTGGGTCCATTTTCTATCTTTGACAAATGCCTACTTCCAAATGTTCACCATGCCAATATTTTGTTATCAAATGTTGGCACCCAGTACTCTAGGTAGGCACTAATAACCTTGCTGTTATTAGGGCTACCAAATTAAAAATTAATGATGCAGCCACACAAAATTCTAGTGATAACATCACAATTAGGTCTGCATAACAGTGCAGTGCTTTACAGAATCTTCCTTTGTTTCTATACTGCATTTTGTCTGATAAACAGTTGCCAACAAAGACATCATACTAATTACAATTTGTTATACAAAGCGCAGGAAAACTGATAAATGATTCATTGATCATTTTCTTTCCAAAATAATTCGTCTGTTCTTGTCCTCGAGTTCCATTTGGATAATAAATGGAAGCCTTAAGTGCTTTCCCAAGGAGTTAGACAGAAGAAACCATGTTGAGAGTTTTAATTCTTAGTAACTGCAAGTGAATACCCATTTTATAAAAAGGAAGAGAACACAAGAAATAGCTAGTGTTTTTTGTATGGAAAATAATTGCACTTTGAAAAGTTGGTCTGTGTTATAAAATGCTCTTTGGTTTCTCTGAAGAGTCTTCAAACCCCACCATTCCAAGTTCAGTAAATGCAGCTTCCTCTCCTCCTGTGTTCCCAAGGGACTGTGTCAGCTGGACAAGACGCCTCTCAGCACTTCTGGTTCTCTTGCCTTGGAAATGTCAACACCTGATGGCCAATTTGTTCATGGAGAATGACTGGGCAAGAGCAGGAATTTGGGGAGATGAAGATGTGAGCCAGGCCACAGGGTCTTCAGTGAAGGAATGACATGGAGGCCCAAGATGAAGAAGAATGGACAGAGAAAGGGCTGGGGCTCCAAACAGTCTCTTGTTGCCTTATTTTCTCTAACTATCCTCTCCTGGTAAGCAATGTTATGATACACAATTTTAAAAAGAGGCCCAGATCTCCCTCCATCTGGATAGTTCATTCATGTGTGCCCAATGCACCTCACCTATAACATGCCCCACACTGTAGCCTCTACAAACTCTTTGCCCATTTCTGAATCCCCTTACCGATTATCGGTATCTTTAGTCTGTGGAGTAGAAACATTGCTTCATCATCTCTGTCTCATTGTTCTCACTTTGCCTCATATTTAATTGATGGATTTTGCTATAAAATATTCCTCAGATTTATTCCCTGAAAATTCCTTCATGGAGAACCTCATAATAGTCTCTGTGTGGACAACTGCAATCATTTGCTATTGAATCCCTCTGCCTTAATTCACATCTTTCCTTTGTGCCTTAAATGCCTGCTTTTGTAGGTTTTCTGTGTGCAAAGCTGATTCTGTCATTCCCCTTGCTAATATGACTCCAGTTGATTCTCACCACACACATTAGAGAATATCAGTCTAGTATGCTTCACTTCTCATAAAAAAATCTGACCAATTTTACATTTCTGGCTTCCTATCTACAGGTTGAACTTCTATTTGCATGGTGTATCTGATTCATACAGAATACCATGTAGAACTCCTTACTGTGCCAGTTATAATTTAAATATATATTTATTGTTTAGACACCAGGTACCAAGTACTCTTCTAGGTTCAGGTGCTAATCCAGTTCTATCCAAATATAATGCCCTTGCACATGCTGTTTGGAATGCCTTTCAACAGCTTCCTTTAAAATTCTCTCACATTGGGGTGGGCATTATGTCAACTGGTTAAGATGTCTACATTCCAAATTGGAGTGCCTGAGTTTGATACCTGCCTCTGGCTCTTTTATTTATTTATTTATTTGACAGGTAGAGTTATAGACAGAGAGAGAGACAGAGAGAAAGGTATTCCTTCCTTTGGCTCACTCCCCAAATGGCCGCTAAGGCTGGTGCTGTGCCAATCCGAAGCCAGGAGACAGGTGCTTCCTCCTGATCTCCCATGCAGGTGCAGGTCCCAAGCACTTGGACCATCCTTCACTGCCCTCCCAAGCCACAGCAGAGAGCTGGCCTGGAAGAGGAGCAACCGGGACTAGAACCCAGCACCCATATGAGATGCTGGCACCGCAGGTGGAGGATTAACCAAATGAACCACGGTGCCGGCCAATCTGCCTCTGGCTCTTGACTGCAGCTTCTTGATAATGCAGACCCAGGGAGGCAGCAGTAATGGCTCAAGTACTTGGGTCCCTGATACCCAGTCCAAGAAGACCTGGACTGAGTTTATGGTTCCCGGTTTCAGCCTGACCTACCTCCAGCAGTTGAGGGCATTTGCGGACTGAATTAGTACATATAAACTCTCTATCTCTCAAAGAAATAAGTAACAATAAAAAAAAAAAAACACAATTATTCTCACATTTCATCTCCTCTGCAGGGGAAGCCTGGCCATTTTCCATGCTGTTAAAATCCACTGACCTCATACATACAGTGTGATATGACATATTATAACATCTATGTTAGCATATCTTTCCCTCACTAAAACTGTAGATTGATGTCTTTAAAGACAGAGGCTATGTCTCATTACCTCTGTGTCTTTAGTGTTGAGGGCAACGCTTGGCATAGGGTGGTGTGATAAACAGTTTCTGAATGATGATCATGCAGATCCATGGATGAATCTGCTTCATGCACACTTGCCTTGTCCTCTCATCACTAGAGGACCCTCTCCCTGCCCTCACACCCCTAATGTCAAATCAATTCCTCTAATTGCAGAATCAAAATAAGATTCATTGCCCTGAAAAAAAGAAACATAACTAGAAGGGAATTTAACAATGGTTGCTTCAGGCTGGTAACTTCCAAAGGGAACCTGGGCAAATACATGTACGTGAACACACACACACACACACACACATGCATTTGCACATACTCCCTGTCTAGTTTACTCTCACTAATCCTTCATATCTCATTTGCATTTCTCTGGAACCTTCCCTCATTCCAAACCCCAGACTAAGTGAAGTCACCTTATCATATATTCTGTTTAATGTTTATTTGTATCTATTTTTATCTATTGGAATGGCAGAACAAGACAGAGAAGAGAGTAAAGGAGAAAGGAGAGGAGAGGAGAAGGGAAGAGAGAATAACATTCCATCTGCTGGTTCACTTCTGAATGCTTGCAATACCCAGGACTGGGTAAGGATGAAGCCAGGAGCCTGGAACTCTATCTGGGTTCCTCACATGGATGGCAGGGACCCAAGCACCTCTCAAGGTGCATCAGCAGAAGCAGGATCAGAAGTGGAGGAGCTGGGACCTGAAACAGCACTCACATATAGGTTGCAGTTGTCCCAAGCAGTGGCTTAATCCACTGTTCCACACCATTTTCCCTTGCCATGTACTCTTAAAACAGTAAACATCTTCCTTTAGTAGTTTTTATAATCTATAATTATGTTTACTTATGTAATTATTTCATTAATTTATTTCCTTTTCCAAACCATAGGTTCAACAGGGCAGGATTAATGTCCATTACATATGAACAATACATAGTTGTTGAATAATAAACAAATGAAGGATCTATTTTAATCTTCATAATAATGAGCCATGGCGATGTATTTTCCAGAGAAAATGGACTTTGAGTATGCTGAAGTAACCTGCACACTGTTATACAGTCAGAGATGAAACCTTGGGACTATTACTGGATTTCTGCATCTTGGCTTCCTGCATCAAAAAGAACTAATTTAGAGCTATTTAAAAAACTTTAAATAAATGAGCTCAGCCTTATTATTCATTGTTGAATGGCTAAGAAAATTATTAATTTTAAATGTAAGTTTAAAATATGAGTGGATCCACAGAGAATTTGTCTTTTTTGATCTCAGCTCTGGTTGGAAATAAGTTCAGTATTAGTAGTGAAATCCCCACTACGAGGATCTGTGTGGGGAGCCCTGTAATCTAACAACAGAAAACATGAGGCTAGTTCTTTCTCACATATTTAATTCTTGCATAACTCCCAGTGTGAATTTGAAATAATTAAAAGTAATCTGATATTTGCAATTGAGGGAAACATAGCTGACAACTAGGCACTGAAGACTATGCTCTTTTCTAACCTGCCTAAAATCCTTATCTTATCACTCTTACAGAATGGATGTATTCTTTCCTATTGAAAGATATGGAAAAATATTTTCAGGTGAGATGTGGTCCCGTGACACAGCTGCTCAGAACCTGAGTAAGGGTCCATCTCGATTACACAGAGAGCTCTACGGACCCCAGTTAATGACAAGCAGAAGCACAGCTACACCCGGAATACTGAGGAACCATATGGATAGAACTGGACAGCACTGAGAGGTTTCCAAGACACTTGCTGATGGTGCTCTTAGCTGCCACTGGGCTCAGACTTCAATAAAATACATTCCTGGGACAGGGAAATTTGCCCAGTACTACTACAAAGTGGTTTATAAGAATAAAACTGAACCCCAGCTACTACACGTAAGGTGGCGAGTCAGGATATTGTTGATCCCTACTTCTCAAGTTTGCTCTGGACAAAATGCTATGTGCACGAACGGGTGCTGATTAGTAAGGAAGAAATGATTTCTAACTCATTAGGTATCTGAATATCCAGTTCATTGGCCTCTTGTGGGATCTTGCTATTTCCAAAACTAACTTAAGCTACCTTTAAAGACAATGAAAAATTTCTATTGCCTTTCTTTTAGATGTAGTCTCTTAAAATAACACAAGAAGCCAAGTACTTAGGCAGAGAGCTTTCAGGAGTCAGCTCCCCTACCTGACATGTTGCATCACATTAATGCTGAATTTCAGACATGAATTATTTTAATGGACCATTTTATAAGCCGTTCATCGTCTGGATTCTTACAAGAATTAGCAAGTTTGATACCTTAACCACTTAATAAGACTCTCCAGGTTTTCTCTTTCAGAAGAGATAGATCAAGACACATTTGTCCCAGGGGCCATGCCAATTCCTGTAGACTAGAGCAATGGGCAGGCTTTCTGGTGGTTAGAAATGCTCACAGGCTGTATGGCAGGAAGCTCAGGGCTAAGGGAAAATTCAGAAATGTTCTCACTTGGGAATTTGCAGAATTCTTTTAAATCTCTGTAAAAGTACTTGAGTGTCATATGAAATTAGTTTACCCCTAATGAAAAATCCCCAGAATAACAAACAGGGAGCTATTTGCCAGTAGCATGAAATATTAGTGACTAAAGGACTGCTTTGTTGTGATGAAATATCTGGGAACATTATTCATGCATTTTTGCTTTTATTCAGACCTATGCAGACACATTTCTGCTTAAATACATTACATTAACTTTCCCAATTCCATGAAATCATTGGGCAGAAATAGATTCAAATCACCATGTGGAGTGAGTGTATCAGTCAAGGTCTAGAAAGGAGAATAAGCACTTCAAGTAGGGAAATTTTAACATCTGGAAATGGTTACACAAACACTAGAAGACTTGAAGCCCATCAGGGAGAGGTGAAGCTACCCAAATATATGCAACAGCAGGAAACCCGCCCCCAGGGAGTGGTATTTCCAGAAACCAGTACACTCAGGAGGAAGCAAGTGTCAGAGTACAGACTAGAGACTGCCCAGTAGAAGTTGGAGCCATGGAGGGAAGGTCTGTCCAGTGGGAACACAGCATCTGCTGCAGGTGCTTGCTGGAGGCAAAGGGAGAAATAACTAGACTTCTCTCCTCCTTTCACTTTCCAGTTCTCTATTGTACTCCAGGATGGGCAAAAACACCCAAAATCTAGTTGTCAAGAGAGCTCCAGGATGGTGTTTCCTGTGAGTGACAGCAGAGTGGAGGAAGGGAGGCAAGTGACTGTTAGGACAAGCAGGCAAATGGCCAACCAGCACACCTGGCTGACCCCAAACATCCTCTGTGGCAAATATCAAGTACATTACTTTTGTGCTACAATCTTTGAAATTCCATTCAGCTTTTTCTTTTCTTTTGGTTATAATTCTTATTGACATTTACTGACCCACCCCTTGCGACCTGTGTGGCACACTGATGCTGGAGTTTGCTGCCATATAAAAGCAGAGCATGTGGAAAGGGAGGGGACAGATGGAGAAAGTAATGTACAGCCTGTATTTGAATCAGGCTTCCTTAAAAAAGACCTTGGTAGACTGCCTTATTCTTTTCGAAGTTATATTGATTTGACAGCAATAATTCATGATTATGAATATTGTGCATTCACTGGGTCCATTATTTATTTTTACATGTCTTGAGGGGCAGATGCAGTACAAAGAGAAACAAGCTCTAAAATGAGGTCTGGTCTGCAAGGCGTAGATTAGCTGTGTGAAAAAAGAAGCAAGGGGCTCATTGTGCCCTGTGTCTATCATTCTTGCTTCCCACCTCCATTTCCTTTGGTTTCTATCAGGTTTTCCAGGGGACAGCTCCTCTGACACTCTCCTCATGTCCTTTGGTCCTGGGTACACCCTTTCTAAGAGAAGGCTTACGGTGAGCTGGTGCTATCATAACCAGTAGCAGAATTTGTCTCTACCTGTAGGTGTTATAAGCCTGACTCTCACCAACCTGCACCTGCACGCTTTGCCACCCACATGCCATTTCTCTTGTCCCATTGGAACTCATGAGATTGAATCAAAGTGCCTGAAGGCCAGGACCTCCTATGAACTTCCATTTGCTCATTGTGTGCCTAGAATTGGACTGGACACTATGCCTGGATGATTTTATATAATCCCCACATGAATACTCAGTTATAGATGAAGAGACAGGCATAGAATGAAAGAATATGCCCAGGTCATTCAACTAGTTAGTTAGCCATAGAAATGGTATCTAAATCCGATTCTTTGTGGACAAGCATACACTACATTATACTGCCTCAAACAGACTGGGGTCAGGAAAGAACTGAAGACCCACAGGCTCCTTATCATTTAAATGAGGCTTCCTGCATCTAGAAAGTTTTCTGTTTAACCAGGCTCCTCAAAGCCACAGTCAGAGCTCTGGACACTCAGGAGCTGAGGAGACCTGGATGCGCAGTAACATCTTTACAGGGACCAAGCAGCCAACAATGGTGTACACACTCATTGTGTACTGACCAGGACTCACACAATACACCTGTTCAGTTCCTGGACTCCCAATTAGCCTTGTATCTCGCAGAGTGAATCCGTGTCAGGTAATCAAACACATTTCTTTCCTGTCTCTTCTCATTTAGAGGGCTGTATCTACTTCCTACAGCTTATTTTGTTTCACTTATCAGAACTAATATAAAATCATTCCAATAATAATCCACCCATCTCATCTTCATATGTGGTATCTGGAATACAACACAAATCTTTTCATTTCAGTTTAAAAGCATTGCTTTATCCCTTTAATTTCTTTTTCTTCAACTGCAAACTGACACATAATCTAATAGAAAGGTTATGGATCAGTAAGTAAATGCAGAAATTCTATTAGTTTTCAGGCCTGGGATTTATGCCATTCATTTTAAATGAAATCAAAATCCTATATGGAATAGGAAAAGCACCATGGATAGATTCATTTTTAACAGCATCCACTTAACTATTACACATAGGCCAGGAAGGCAGTGGTCTCTACAGTATGTAGATACTTTGACTCATGTTCATTGATTTTGACAAAGACAATAAGTAGCATACAAAAAAATAGATGCATTTTGAAGAAATATTAAAATACTGACTAATGCAACATTAAGAGGCATATATTCACTTGCATAAAGAAAAAGAAAAATTAAAATGTCTTTGGTTCTTAATGAAACCACATCAGGGTTACATAAATCTAAATTCCTTACCTTGAGTTTAAAATAATAGGCTAACTTGACAGTACTTTACAAATCCTCACAACCAACATTATCACTTATAACCAGAATGAGTGATCATAGGAGTAGAAGAGAGCTAGCACATGCCAGGAAGTGTCCAAAGAGTTTAGCAAGACAATATTTCTTTTTCACCATACAAAGATAAAACAGTCGTAAAACTCAGAGTTCATTTCATTCATTTGGAGGAGAAGGGCAGGTGGGTGTTCTGGTTAAACAGATTGCAACCCTCTCCTATAGAAGCATAAAGGAGAATGAACAAACACACAAGGTAATATTCACTCCACACTGCAAGAAGGTACATGGATTTAAAGTCCATCACAGTAATTAAATTTCAATGTTGACACAGTACATCTCAACATTCAGAGTTCTAAATATATTTTATACAGTGCCTGCGAGCAAAATGCAATGCACATGAATATTTATCTCTGTAGCAAGCTTCTTCTTCCACGTGCTCAGAAAGGAAGGGTGGGGATTAGGGAACACCAAAACAGAACACACAGAATGTGAAGATAATCATTTCAAAATAACTGAAATAATAACATGGTCTTATCAGAAGCAATGATTTCTAAGTACTTTTGGTTGCTGAACCCTCTGTACAAATGAAATCTAATTAGAAACCAAACATTTGAAATACCTTGAAGCAGAATAGCTCAGTTGATTTTTTAAGGGTGTCCCAGGCCCCTTACTCCTCTATGGCACACTAGATGCTGAGAAGCACAACCTAAAACTACTCTCTTAATCATTAAACAAGTAAAATGAAAACCCATTTGGCATTTAATTGATTTTAAGTACTGTAGTGATTTTAAGGTACTGATAGGTGGAAAAGAGCTATATATTACGAGGGAAGAGCTTATGGACTTGGTAGATTATGATATGAAAGAAGCAATAGGATCAGAATAAGTAAATGTTACTTCCTTTCTGCCCCATGAAGGAAGATGCTTTCTTTTTTCACATAATTCCCAGGCCCTCCATTGTGGGCCCATGTCCCTGATTCATGTCTGCTTCTAGCTCTAGATGTCTGGCTATACCCTGAGAGTTGGTGTCTGCGTTCAGGTACTTCCTCGGCCGAAAGTGCCAGAGACTGCAAGCTGCTCTTCTCCCTTTTATGCCTAGCATGTTTCACCAGCAACAACCCAGATTTACTCAAGCATATACATAGTTTATTAGTCAGCTGAGGTTGTTAGCATGCTGTGGGAGCAAATAGCTTCAAAATCTCATTGATTTATAATAACTTACAAAGGGTCTTCAAAAAATGCATGAAAACTATAATGAAAAATTTCTGCATGGATTTTTGAAGTTTTTGCACCAAAATGAATTCACTTTTTTTAAAGTATTTTTTTAACTTTTATTTAATAAATATAAATTTCCAAAGTACAACTTTTGGATTATAGCAGCTTTTTCCCCCAGAACCTCTCTCCCACCTGCAACCATCCCATCTCCCACTCCCTCTCCCATCCCATTCACATCAAGATTCATTTTCAATTAATTATCTTTATATACAGAAGATCAAGTTAGCATATACTAAGTAAAGATTTCAACAGTTTGCACCCACACAGAAACACAACGTAAGTGCCAGGGGATTCCAATGCAAACCCATCAAGGTAGCATGTACCAATGCCATCTCACTAGTCCCAGTGATCAGTTTCAGTTCATAATTGATCATAATGATAGGATTAAGTCAAAGGGATCACATAAACAAGACTAGTGTCTGCTAATACTAACTGATAGAATTAAAAAGGAGAGAACAATCCAACATAGGAAGTGGGACACACAGCAGATTCTCAGAATGGCAGATGTCCTAAAGAGCACTCTGACCTCAGAATCAGCCCTTAAGGCATTCAGATCTGGCTAAAAAGTCCATGAGAGCATTTCAGGCATGAAAAGTCAAGACTCTCTGGCAAAAAAAAAAAAACAAATGACCTAAATGAAAGATCTCTGTGAGTGAGATCCCAGTGGAAAGAATGGGCCATCAAAGAAGGAGGTAGCTTTCTCT
The DNA here is from genome assembly GCF_964237555.1 of Oryctolagus cuniculus. Classification (NCBI taxonomy): domain Eukaryota; kingdom Metazoa; phylum Chordata; class Mammalia; order Lagomorpha; family Leporidae; genus Oryctolagus; species Oryctolagus cuniculus. The sequence goes on from NC_091438.1 coordinate 95,340,788, forward strand.
GAAGGGAGGAGAGAACTTCCACTTTGACTATGGCCTTGTCTAAATAAGATCAGAGTTGGTGAACTCAAGAGGCTTCTAGAGCCTTGGCAGCTCATGACAAGAGCCTCAGGTGATTACTGATGTCATAAATGAGAATTCACCTTTTAATTTCGTTTTTTCCACTAATGTCTTAAAGTACCCCTGTATTTATTATTAGTACTGCCTAACCATATATGTTGGCTACATAGCTCCTTCACTCTGGGACCCAGGCTAACAGAACACTCACCTTTGAAACATTACTGGCCTTGTGATAGAGAAAAAGCCATGTGGCAGTATACTACATAAGTCTTCTGGAAGCTTCTATTTCCACAGTCTTAGTTTAGTTTATTTGGTTACATGATGCCAATGGTAGATATGATGCTTCTCTAGAGTTGGCATGACTCATGCCAATTTCCACTGAGAGCCAGTTCAGTTCCTTCAATATTTTTCTTTTAAAAACTGGTTTCTCATTTAAGTTATGTCCACTAAGTAATTCCATGTCTAAGGCTGCTGCTAGCATTTAAGCTATTTGGAAAGCAGATGACACCTAACATATCCTGAACAAAAGGATTATATATCTAAGTGTTGCTTACTCTCCCAGAAATATTATTTTATGGAATCCCATAAATACAAAATCACAGTTCAAAACTATTTTCAACTCATACTGAGAGTGAAAGATAAGATAAACATCAAGAGAAATTGGGCTTTGCATCATAGATGCTTATTAATGGATTCGTGGATCCCATAGCATATTCATTCATTCATCCATCCATTCATTCACCATCTACTGTGAACCAAGCAATCACTGTGCCAGATCAATTCCTGATGTCATTGATTTTACAAACACAACCCAGTTTGAATCATGACATCATCAATGGCATATCCAACACTGGACGTCATCCCAAATGCTATACTGCTTCTCACTCACTGTTTACTGACTATATGATTTAGGACAAGTTACTTCACTTCTATAAGCCTCTCCAGACATACTTCCTCATACATTTGTTGTGAATATTTCCTGAGATGAGAGGCACATAATCATGCCAGGAGCCTTGAAAATATTATGAAAAATAATCACAGACCTCATCATCACTGTGACCATATTCTATGTAAGACTGATGAGGAAGAGAAGCTGTAGAATTTTATCTGAAAATGTTCAGGAAGTCTTCATTGAAGAAATTTGAGCTGGGCCAAGGGTATAATGTAGCTGTTTGAAAAGCTGAAGCCAATTTCATCAATAGATGAAAATGTCACATCATAGAAAAATTATTTATAATTCAGTCTTTCCTAAGTGAAACTCACCTAGAATACAGAAATGTGCTTTTTTATGTGGGACTTTTGTTTCTGGAAAAGAGTAGCTACTGGATCTGCCTCATGTAGAGTCCAAAGCACATCATCTAAAGAGATGAATTCCTGGCATTATACAGCGCCAGGCAAGCTTTCATTTTTGTTAAATCACTAGATATCATGATATGTACTAGCCTTAGTTTCTTCTAGGAATTTTTCAGGCAATTGTGGGTCAATCCCACAGGGATGCTTTACAATGCCCTTCAGAATGTCAAAAGGACTTATACCAATCCCTAATTTCCTGCTGATCTTTACCATCTGTTACCTTGACCTTTTCATCAAAGGCTCCTCAAGCTGCAGAAAGCCCTGTGTGTTAACACCCAGTATGATATTCTTCCTCTGTTTCTTTGCCTCAGTCTCAGCACTATCACTTGCATACATTTTGCCTACCATTACGGTTTCAAATAGTTCACCTGAACACAAAAATATATGGCAGGAAGAGAGGCTCCTGAGGGGTATAGAACACACATTGCTGAACACTTTCAACTCAGCGTGGTGCGCTAGAGTGTTCACTGACTAAAAACATTTGCCATATGGGGCACAGTGTTTGCTGCTTGGAAGCATCTAGTGCAGCCTACCTTATCAGCTCTCATGGGCTCAAAGCATGCTGGCACTCTGAGGATCTGAAAATCATACATTAATAGTAGATGCTAATGAACTGTTCTATAGATACACAGATACTTCTTTTGGGAAACTAGTTCATATACAAATAGTATTGCAACAATCCAACCAGCAAAAATCAGTATTAAATGGAATACTGTGGTTTGAAGAGAATATGGTTTCCAAACTCATGCAGAAATTGAAACTCCAAATTCACAAGTAAATCCAACAATGGTGTTTGGGACATGTTATGGGGGCATGCCCTCAGAATGTGGTTCTCTCAAGACATTTCATTATAAATGTTGAATTGGGCCCAGTCACTCACTCTACCCTACAGCTTGCGGTGCGATCCTTCCTCTGTCCGTATTCCACACTCTACCATTGCCACCCCTCATCAGGGACCAAACCAATGGGACTTTCTGAACTCAGACCTGAACTTCCAAAACTGTGAGCAAAATAAACCTTTTCCTTTTTATAAAGTTAGCTTTCTGAAGACTTTCACTGTGACAACAAAAAGCTGACTAACACAATGGAAAGTGTGTTCAAACTTAATAGCACTTTAACAGGGATAAGGATAAGCTATTGTTGCTTATAAGATGACCATATGATTGGTGCATAGGAAACTTTGTAAGAGCAACAAGCAATGGGTGCATTTGAAAGACAACACAGTTCAACTGTATGCTACTTTTAAGCAAAGAGAAGCTTACTTGTTCTGTCTTCTTCCAGAGGGCAAAGGAGGAACAAAAGCTGGAAGAGAAAAGAAAGCCTATTTCTGACCAGCTTAAGAAAATACTTTGCCGGTGCCGCAGCTCAATAGGCTAATCCTCCACCCGCGGCGCCAGCACTCCAGGTTCTAGTCCCAGTCGGGGCGCCGGATTCTGTCCTGGTTGCTCCTCTTCCAGTCCAGCTCTCTGCTGTGGCCTGGGGGTGCAGTGGAGGATGGCCCGGGTCTTTGGGCCCTGCACCCGCATGGGAGACCAGGAGGAAGCACCTTGCTCCTGGCTTCGGATCAGCGCAGCGCACCAGCCGCAACACACCAGCCATAGCGGCCACTTGGGGGTGAACCAACGGAAAAAGGAAGACCTTTCCCTCTGTTTCTCTCCCTCTCACTATCTAACTCTGCCTGTCAAAAAAATAAAGAAAAATATTTTTAATATTTAATACTGTCCTAAACGGAGACAGTTTGCATTCTGTGATAAATAGCTTTGTCACTAGAGGTAGTAGATTTGATGGCTTTTAAGTGTGCTATGGGATTCATGCATGGGGTAGAATGGTGGATTATAAACAAAGGCCAAAGATGCTTCAATATTCTTTCCACAGAAAGGACCATGTCCTGTCCTCTTGAATCTGACTTGGCTTGTAACTGGTTTAACTAAGGAAAAGACATTGTGTGACTTCCAAGATTAGGTCATAGAAGCCTAGACAATGTGCTGGTTTTCTTGTAATGTTTGCATTTGAGATGCTTTATCTCAGAACCCAGCCACCAGGCTGAGAGAAATCTGAGCCATGTGGAAAGGCACACATGGGAAGCGCAGCTCAAGTTAGATTTAAACTTTCATTTACATTTGAAAAATTATAAATATATTCTACAAAAAATTAATGTCCTACTTGACAATGGTACCATCACTCATCCACATGTCACAGGGTCAACAAAAATCTCCTTGAGGATATAATGACATATTTTGATTTAAGTTGTCTAGTAAAACTGGCTTATATATTTATTATATCATTTAGTTTTGAATTTTAATTAGCCCTCAAACTAGAAAAATATATTTCTTCAAAAAAATTGGTTGACAAAAAATAGTAACTGTGCAAGCACATGGACACGAGAAACTGGCAGTCAATTCATCTAGTTTGGGCTTCAGGTTAAAAATATGCTAGGGTAGAAACTGGCTATCTGATTTGATCAGAACTCTCTAAACAACTGAAAATTAATCAGGAGACTATCTAAAATACAGATTATATCCACTATGTGAGTGATCCTCACCTGAAGAGTTATTGTGTGTTAGTATTCTAAATTGTGATAGTAGTACTTATGTATGTGTGAATATTTGTAATTAACAAGTAAAAATGAAAATTGAGAAAACATGAAATTGCCAATGCTCAACTATTTTAAATCCATTAAATATTAATTTCATGTGGTCCAACCTAATTTTTAGAGGTTAAATGCTCAAAAATTATTTGTCATTGGTGGAAATGCAGTAAAAATTGTGTGTAGACTATTGATTTAAGGAATAAGATACTTGACAACTATGGATTTAGTAAGTGCACAGGGAACAGTGTATATGTGAACACAGATACATGGCATATTACCAAAGAATTGCTTCATCTGTTTAGGGGACAAATAATTTTGTTGTAACACATAGACCTGGATATATTATGAAACACTGACTTGAATGACAACGATCATTTCTTTCCTAACTCCACTCTGCAGTGATCTATCTAAAAAACCAACATTCTTTAGGAAGAAAACAAGGCTTTAAAAAGAATGATCTTTATGGGAGCTGGTGGTTATAGAGAATTTTAGTGCCAATAAAAAGAAGATGAGGATTACTTGTTCCTTTGAGGCCGTGAGGTAATTAAAAAACAATATTTAGTGGCTTTTAGAACACCTATTTCCATGAAATCTCGGCACTAAACAATTCAGGGAAATCAGAATACATAAATCACCTAAACAGATCAGAAAAAAATGGATTAAACAGCCATAATTCTATGCTACCTCTACCCATCCAGATTCATTAAATTATTTCAACCGCTTGGCACAAAATCCCATAACCCTCCAAAGCATGTGTCTTGTTTTGGTGCTTATCAAAATTAGTGTCTGCAAAAACCACACAGGGAATACTTCTCCTTAAAAGGGGCAGTTTCCTGTTGAAGCCCTCTTTGCAGAAGGTTCAAGAAATGCACTTTCATTGTGCTCATACTGTACCAAGTCTCTCTTATCCACTGAGTTGGTTGTCAGTTTCACAGCAAAATATCTAAAATGATATTTATACCTCAAAATTAAAGTAGATCAATGGTTTATTTGTTTAATCATTTTTTATTGATTCATTTAATAAGTAGTTAAGTGACTACCATGTGCCAAGCAGAGATGAAGACACAAAAGATCATAGCAATTTGCAACCTGTGGTTAAGAGACCACCACAAATTTAGAATTCAAAACACCAAGTGAATGTGGATCCCTAAGAAACATGAAAATGTGAGTACTTAAGATAGCATGAACATGTGAAGAATTTTAAAAATCTGTTGAAACTAATGTGTGCTGGCATATATGTGTTGCACCATAATTTATATTTGAAAACTAGGCCCTTGAGGAGCCAATGTAAAATTAAAACCATGTTATAGAACCCTGGAAAGAGCAAGAGAGGGGTAGGCTGAGTAAAAGGAGAAGTATAGCAGCCATTTCCAGACACCCTGGGATGCAACAACCTGGAGTAAAGAGTTAAAAAGAATATGTGAAAAAAATCTTAGAAGCCAACATTAACAGTGAAATATGGCACAATTTGAGCCTTAATAAGAATGAAAACCACAATGGATAAAAATACTTTAATAAATTTTAAATCCATGAAAATTGAACACTGACGGAATCTGCCAGGGAACTAACTCATTATTTTGAAAACTTAAAGGAATGAAGAATTTAGCCTCCTTTTTTTTTTTTTTTATTTTTGACAGGCAGAGTGGACAGTGAGAGAGAGAGAGAGAGAGACAGAGACAGAGAGAAAGGTCTTCCTTTTGCCATTGGTTCACCCTCCAATGGCCGGTGTGGCCGGTGTGCTGTGACCGGCACATCGCGCTGATCCGAAGCCAGGAGCCAGGTGCTTTTCCTGGTCTCCCATACGGGTGCAGGGCCCAAGGACTTGGGCCATCCTCCACTGCACTCCCGGGCCACAGCAGAGAGCTGGCCTGGAAGAGGGGCAACCGGGACAGAATCTGGCACCCCGACTGGGACTAGAACCTGGTGTGCCAGCGCCGCAAGGCGGAGGATTAGCCTATTGAGCCACGGCGCCGGCCTAGCCTCCTTTTTTACATTAACTGGTAACCAATGAGCAGATATGAGGAATATCTTTTATTCTAGAAATACCATCAGAAAATAAGACAATCACCATGGTTAATTTCTTTTTTTTTAATTTTGTTTTTATTTGACAGGTAGAGTTAGACAGTGAGAGAGGAGACAGAGAGAAAGGTCTTCCTTCTGCTGGTTCACTCCCCAAATGGCCGCCACAGCCAGCGCTGCACAGATCCAAAGCCAGGAGCCAGGTGCCTCTTCCTGGTCTCCCACGTGGATGCAGGGGCCCAAGGACTTGGGCCATCCTCCACTGCCCTCCTAGGCAACAGCAGAGAGCTGGACTGGAAGAGGAGCAACCGGGACTAGAACTGGTGCCCATATGGGATGCTGGTGCCGCAGGTGAAGGATTAACCTAGTGTGCCACAGCGTCGGCCCCAACCATGGTCTAATTTCTGATGAACAAAAGACCTAGGCATCTCCAAAAGACACAATAATACTGTGCACTTTCCATTAAATAGATAGCACCAGTTATGTAGGTGTCTTGCCAAAAAAAAAAAAATCAGATCTTTTATTATCAATCTCTAGATCCAAGTGTTAATTATGGTAAATAGGAAACCTAAGAACATATAAAACTATACCATTGGGATTGCTACCAGTAAAAGATAGACTGCATGAAGCTACAGATCAAATAGCCATGAGTCTTCAACAAAGGCAATAGAAAGTAGATACCCTTATATTTTAAAAAGTCTTAAAGACATATCAATCAGCCTCAATGTGTGGGCTTAATTTGAATCTTAATTTTTTTAGAAAAAGTATGACACATGAGATAATTTCATTTACAGGATACTTATTGATAGTAAGAATTATGGTTAACCTTTGAATATGATATTGGTATTTTGGTCATACATTAAAAACCGGAATTTCTGGGGCCAATAATTTGAAGTAGTGGGTAAAGCTGCTCCCTGCAAATCAGTATTCCATATGGGCACTAATTCATGTCCTGGATGTTTCACTTCTGATCCAGCTCCTGCTAATGGCCTGCGAAATGGAGCAGAAGATGGCCCAAGTGTTTGGGCCCCTGCCACCAATGTGGGAGACCTGGATGAAGCTCCTGGCTCTTAGCTTTGGCCTGGCCCAGCCCTGGCTATTGCAGCCATCTGGGGAGTGAAACAGCAAACTTGAGGGATTTCTCTCTCTTTCTCTGTGTCTCTCCCTCTCTCTGTAACTCTGCCTTTCAAATAAATAAGTACATTTTAAAAAAAAACCTGAGTTTTTAGCTTTTGAAAGTACATTATGACATATTTATAATTGGAATCAAGTTATGCTCTCCATAATGATATTTTGGTCTATGATGGACCACATACAAGTATAAGATGGTGGGCCCATATTTCTTAGTGATTTCTGCTTTAGTCTTTGTATGTACACACTATGATGTTCCCACAATGACAAAAAAAGAACTATTGATGCACCTCTCAGAACATATCCCCATTGTTAATTGATGCATGACTGTAATATGATCTTGGATTTGCCTCAAAATCATAGCGGGGACGGGTTGGAAGGATTGGATTGATGATGGAGATGGGAGAAGACTGACCAATGAGTTGATGTTTGCTGGATATGGTGTTGAATGTGTAGAGGCTCATTATACATTTGTGTGTTTTTGCAATTCTCCACAAAGCAAAAAGACATATGAACTCATGTATCTAAATATAAGAAGGATTTGGCTAATTCATGCTCTTACAGAGTTTCCAGTCAAGTTTCACATCTAATGGTCAGGAACATTCAAAGATATACTCAGTGTGGAAACATATGCATATATGTAAACATCATAGAAAGAAAACAGGAACTTCCTGTGTCAGTACATTTTTATAGAACATATAAGTATGTACAACCATGTACACACAAATCTGTATATGCACAGATATATTTCCCAGATGCATCTCACTGACATTCTTCATAAATTTTTTAACCTTGTCAGAGAAGGCATCTCGGGATAACAAGTAAACATATATTTCAACTAGCAGAAAACCGTATTTCCAGGGGATTGGATTAAGATGGTGGAGTAGTGAGGGAGCTTGCTGCTCAAGTCTAGGAGAAAATAGTTTTAAAAAAAGTGCAAAGAGTACATTCTCTGGGAAGAGTTAGGGAGAAAACAGCAGATGAAACTCTGCGTAAATTGGAGGAACACAGTATACCTACATGGAGGGCGAAGAGGCATACAACTAGGACCCCAGCAGCTGAGAGCCTCTGCACCAGTGTTGGAGAATGAGGTGAGACTGCAACAGCCCAAGCCACTGGCAAAAAAGCTGAAGGAAGAGCCTAGAGAGAAACTGGCTTGAAGCCCTGTAGGGTATAGTGTACTCCCCAAACTAGAGGAGAAAAAAAGTAGGGGGCACATTTTTCTCTCTCCCTGATCATCCTGCAAAGGCATCCTATAATAAGCTGACAGAGAGCAGGCGCCATTTTGTACATAAATAACAGCTGCACCAACTCCTGTCTGCACCCAGCAATGAGCCAAGCAGAGACTCCTGAGTCTGGTGGGGAGAATAGGCAGGGGGCTGAGTCTCTCCTGACTGTGGGAGGCTTATGTGCAGGAATTATGAAAATCACCGAGGCTGCATGGGAGGAGTCAGGGTGTGGCTGGGACATTGGGCAGTCACTGTGGGAGCCTCTATGCAATCAGGGCTTCCTAGTTACCTGGCGAGGGACATTGCTGGGAAATCTGAGCTTACAGATCCTTTGTGTGATCCTGTGGCAGAGCAGATGAATAATATACTTACTGGGTTGGTGCCCAGGCATGGGTATCCCTGGTGGAGAGGAGCTCAGCTGAGTCTAAGCCAACACACAAGAAGAAATCAGCCCTCGGATTAAAAAAAAAAAAAAAAGGAGATAGACCACACCAAACCTAGGTGTTTCACCTATCACCTCAAACACACCCTTCATCCTGGAACACTGAACAGGGCTCCCTGGCCTCTCCCACGACAAGCTTATAGGTATTCACTGAAAGCAGATACTTCACCAATTCAATCAGACATAGTGCAAAGAAAAAGCTGCCACAGTGAAAAATCAAAAAAACCAAGGAGTATTCCTACAAATGCTGAATAACAAACACATGAACCCAAGAAACAAGAATAAGAAAGACAACTTGACACCCCAAAAGAACACAACACTACAATACTAGATTGTAAGATGATGAGATTAAAGAAATGCCAGAAATGGAATTTAAAAATTTGATCATAAGATTACTTAGAAATAATCAGAAGCAAATGCATGTACTAATGAAATCCATACATGACATAAAAGAAAATTTCCCCCTCGAAATTGAGATCCTAAAGAGAAATCAAAATGAAATCTTGGAAATGAAAAATTCAGTACAACAAATAAAAATATTGTAGAAAGTCTTAAAAACAGAATCAGTGAAGCAGAAGAAAGAATATCGGACTTAGAAGACAAAGCACAGGAAATTAAACAGTCAGACCGAACACAAGGAGAAGAAATTAGAAAACTAAAAAACACTGTTGGGAATCTACATGATACTGTTGAATGAACCAACATATGAGTTCTAGGAGTTCCTGAAGGTGTGGAAGAGAGAAAGAATTAGTAGGCCCTTTTAGTGAAATAATGAGAGAAAATATGCCCAATTTGGAGAAAGAAAGGGGCATCCAAGTACAGGAAGCACATAGAACTTCTAATACACATGACCAGAAAGATCTTCATGATGATACATTGTAATCAAACTCTCCCAGTAAAACATAGAAAAGATTCTAAAATGTGCATGAGAGAAATGCCAGATTACTTTCAGATGATCTCCAATTAGACTCACAGCAAACTTCTCGTCAGAAACACTACAGGCCAGGAGAGAATGGCAAGATATAGTCCAAGTCATAAGACAAAAAATTGTCAAACCAAAATAGTATACCCTGCAAAGCTCTCATTTACCAACAAAGGTGAAAAAGACCTTCCACCTCAAACAGAAACTAAAGGATTTTGTCACCACCAATCCAGTCCTGCAGAAGATATTTAACGACGTTCTGCACACAGAAACACAGAAACATGGTCATCACTATGGAAGAACTAAAAGAAGGAAATCTTGCAGTAAAAGCACGAAGGAAATCTAAAATTAAAAATAGGAATATTTACGGAAAAATGGCAGGGGAAATTTGTTACTTATCAATAATCGCCTTGAATGTAAATGGCCTCAAGTCTCCATTTATAAGACACACTCTGGCTAATGGATTAAAAAACAAAATCTATCTATTTTTGCTGCCTACAAGAAACACATCTCACCAACAAAGATGCATGCAGACTGAAAGTGAAAGGATGGAAAAAGATATTCCATGCTAACAGAAACAAATAAAGAGTTGGTGTAGCTATCCTAATATGAGACAAAATAGATTTTAAACAAAAACTGTTAAAAGAGACAAAGAAGGGTACTACATAATGATTAAGAAATCAATTCAACAGTAAGATGTGACTATTATAAATTTATATGCACCTTAGTTAAGGGCACCTGGCTATTTAAAAGATATGTTAATGGATTTAAAGAGAGACTTAGACTCCAATACAATAGTATTGGGGACTTCAATACTCCACTTTCAGCAGTGGACAGATCAACCAGACAGAAAATCAACAAGGAAACAGCAGATTTAATCGACACTATACACCAAATGGACCTAACTGATATCTATAGAGCTTTTCATCCTAGAGTTGCAGAATACACATTCTTCTCACCTGTGTATGGAACCTTCTCTAGGATTGACCACATGCTAGGCCATAAAACAAGTCTCAGTGAATTCAAAAAAAATCAAAATCAAAATCAAAATCAAAATCATACCATGCATCTCCTTGGACCACAATACAATGAAGCTTTAATTTAGCAACTCAGGAATCTCTAGAACATATGCAAACACATGGAGACTGAACAGCATGCTCCTGAATGAACAGTGGGTCACAGCAGAAATCAAAAGAGAAATAAAAAAATTTCTGGAAACAAATGAAGACCACAATACAACATATCAAAACTTATGGGATACAGCAAAATCAATGTGAAGAGTAAAGTTTACAGCAATTGGTGCCTACATCAAGAAATTGGAAAGGCACCAAATAAATGAGCTATCAATGCATCTCAAGGATCTAGAAAACAACAGCAAACCAAACCCAAAACTAGTAGGAGAAAAGAAATAATTCAAATTGGAGAAGAAATCAACGAAATTGAAACCAAAAACAAATATAAAAGATCAGCAAAACGAAGAGCTTGTTTTTTTGGAAAAAAAAAATTGACATACCATTTGCCCAGTTAACCAAAAAAAAGGAGAAAGAAGACCCAAATCAAAATTAGAGATAAAAAAGGAAATGTAACAACAGACACCACAAAAATAAAAGGAATCATCAGAAATTACTATGAAGAGTTGTATACCAACAAACTGGGAAACCTGGAAAAAATATGTTGATTCCTGGACACATACAACCTACCTAAATTGAACCATACAGACATATAAAACCTAAACAGATCCATAACCAAGATGGAAACTGAATCAATAATAAAGAACCTCCCAATAAAGAAAAGTGCAGAACCGAATGGCTTCACTGCTGAATTCTACCACTTAAAGAAGAAGTAACTCCTCTTCTTCTCAAGTTATTCAAAACAACTGAAAGGGAGGGAATCCTCCCAATTCTTCTATCAAGCCAGCATCACCTTAATTCCTAAATCTGCAGAAGACACAAGAGAGAAAAGAACTATGACCAATTTCCCTGATAAACACAGGCACAAAAATCCTCAACAAAATTCTGGGCAATCAAGTCCAACAACACATCAGAAAGATCATCCACCCAGGCCAAGTGGGATTTATCCCTGGTATGCAGGGATGGTTCAACATTTGCAAATTAATCAATGTGATACATCACATTAACAAATTGAAGAACAAAATCCATATGATTACCTTAACAGATTTAGAGACAGCATTTGCTAAAATACAATACTCTTTTTTTTTTTTTTTTTTGACAGGCAGAGTGGATAGTGAAAGAGAGAGACAGAGAGAAAGGTCTTCCTTTGCCGTTGGTTCACCCTCCAATGGCCGCCGCGGCCGGTGCGCTGCAACCAGCGCACTGCGCTAATCCAAAGGCAGGAGCCAGGTGCTTCTCCTGGTCTCCCATGGGGTGCAGGGCCCAAGCACTTGGGCCATCCTCCACTGCACTCCCAGGCCACAGCAGAGAGCTGGCCTGGAAGAGGGGCAACCGGACAGAATCTGGTGCCCCACCCGGGACTAGAACCTGGTGTGCCAGCGCCGCTAGGTGGAAGATTAGCCTGTTGAACCGCGGCACCAGCCTTAAAATACAATACTCTTTCATGATGAAAATTTCAAGCAAATTGGATATAGAATGAATATTCCTCAACACAATCAATTGAATTTATGACAAACCCATGCCCAGCATCCTATTGAATGGGAAAAAATTGCAAGCATTCCCACTGAGATCCAGAACCTGACAAGAATGCCTGCTCCTGCCATGGCTATTCAATATAGTCCTGTAAGATTTAGCCAGAGCCATCACACAAGAAAATAAAATCAAAGGGATTCAAATTGGGAAAGAGGAAGTCAAACTATCCTATTTGCAGATGACATGATTCCATATATAGGGTATCCATAAGACTCTACCAAGAGATTATTGGAACTCATAGAAAAGTTTGATAAAGTAGCAGGATATAAAATCAATACACAAAAATCAACAGCCTTTGTATACACAGACAATGCTGCAGCTGAAAAAGAATTTTTAAGATCGATCCCATTCACAATAGCTACAAAAAATCAAAAAACTTGGAATAGATTTAACCAAGTATATCAAAGATCTCTACAATGAGAATTACAAAACATTGAAGAAATAGAATAATTACAAAAAAAAAAGGAAAAATCTTCCACATTCATGGATTTGAAGAACCAATATCATCAAATGTCCACTCTTCTGAAAGCAATTTACAGATTCAGTGCATTTTACTCCTGGGAATGTATCCAAGGGAAATGAAATCAACAAATAAAAGAGTTATCGGCACCCCCATGTTTATTGTAGCTCAATTCACAATAGCAAAGACATGGAATCAACCTAAATGCCTATCAATGGAAGACTGGATAAAGAAATTATGGGATATGTACTCTATGGAATACTATGCAGTAGTAAAAAATGAAATCCAGGTTTTTTTGCAACAAAATAGATGAATCTGTAAAACATCATACTTAGTGAAATAAGCCAGTCCCAAAGGCACAAATACCATATGTTCTTCCTGATCTGTGATATCTAATAGAGCCTGTGAAAGGAAATCTGTAGAAGTGAAAATGACACTTTGAGAAGCAATGACTTGAACAGCCCTTATCTTCACTGTTGAGGAATAGTTTATTATTATTATTTTTTTCTTAATGGAGAATGAGACTGGGAATGAGAGAGGGAGGAGGATGTGGGGTGGGAGTTGGAGAAGGAGAGCGGGTATGAGGAGAAGAATCACTATATTCCTAAAGTTGTACTTATAAAATTTGTACTCATTAAATAAAAGGTTTCTTTGGAAAAAAAAAACATATTTCCGGTTATGTACCAGAGATATAATCTTGGTGGCATGGGTAGCATATTTGTCAGCTTTTCATCACTATAATGAAATACTTGTGACAAACTACTTATGAAGAAAGGAAGTTTACTTCAGCTCACAGATTTGGAGGTTCATAGTTCAAGACTGGTGGGCCCTATTGGCTCGGCCATTTGTGGAGGAAAGGCCACATGGCAAGACAGGGAGCACAGAGAGCAGCTAGGCCAAACTTCCTGGCTTTTATAACTAACTCATATTAACTACATTCCAATTGGGTATGTACCCAATTACCTATAGAGCCTACCCGGCCCACCTTCTTAACATCATAATTTAATCAAGTTTCCATCCTTTCAATAATATTAATTAATTTATGATTTTGGAGGTTAAAGGTCTGCATGAGTCTGGAAACTGTATTATTTTTAAATCAGAGCAGGCATGTGACATATATGAAATGTGCCCATGTGGATGTGCATACAGATGCTGTGCCTTAAAGGCTAAGGGAATTCTACACTATTAGGTGTCTGTCCCCCTGTCAATTTCAGCCTGCAAAAAATGTACTAGATTTAAGAATTTCACAGTAGCTGAAAATTCCCTGGTGGCTAATCTTTAATGCTAAATATAGAGAATCTTCTCCAGTCTCAAAAATTAAGCCAAAAAAAGAGGTGTTATCTATTTCTGTATCAAAGGTCAAAGTGCCCATCCTACCACTACAGTATGAAATTGCTAGCACAGTGAAATTACTACAGAGCAATACAAAAAAATCAACCCAAAAATCCAAACTCCTAAAAAAGTAACAAAGTCCAGATTATGGTATGAAAATGGTTTCTTACATCTGTTTGCTTACTACATCTAGCTGTTTACACAATACAGAAATCCTTACTTGCAAGCTGCTACATTTTTTTTTTGACAGGCAGAGTAGATAGTGAGAGAGAGAGACAGAGAGAAAGGTCTTCTTTTTGCAGTTGGTTCACCCTCCAATGGCCACCACGGCTGGCGCGCTGCGGCTGGCGCATCACGCTGATCCGAAGCCAGGAGCCAGGTGCTTCTCCTGGTCTCTCATGGGGTGCAGGGCCCAAGCACTTGGGCCATCCTCCACTGCACTCCCGGGCCATAGCAGAGGGCTGGCCTGGAAGAGGGGCAACCGGGACAGAATCTGGCGCCCCGCCCGGGACTAGAACCCGGTGTGCCGGCGCCGCTAGGTGGAGGATTAGCCTATTGAGCCGCGGCGCCGGCCATTGCTACATTATTTTCAAAAGTCAGTACGTTTCAAGAAAGTAGTGGATCATTTTAGATGAAAGTGTTTTATCAATAGGGATTTTATAGTTAGCCAATGTGATTATATATCCATTAGTATCCACAAGCCAAACAACCATGTTTCATTCACATCCCAGAAACACCTCAACATGGATATTCTAATTTCCTCTATTTCAAATGAACAAAAGAATTTTTTATACAGGCATAGCCAAAGACAGTTTTCTAAAATCTGCACAGGAAACTATGACAAGTTATTTCTGCCACTGAAACAGTTACCAAGTCCCCATCTGCAACCTAAGGATAAATGGCCAAAAGAGTTGTCTGACATTGTCATTTTTGAAATGTGGTAAATATTGACCATCTACTTAATTAGTTTGCTGTCCTGATCCACTTAACATATGGAAATTTTAGAGGAGAGAAACTTGGAGGAAGTGGTAGATGCTCTCTTTCTCCAGGTGAAACTAACAAAGGCATGAAGGATAAGGAAACTGCTCTCCCAGACTCACATGATCTGTTACTCTAGGTCTGCCAAGGTCTCTCACTGCACTGAGCTTGCAGGCTGCATTACCATTACCTACAGCAAGTGCGTGTCAGGGATGAGCATAGCGTCATGGTGCTTTGAAAGTGCCCATGCTGAATATTTTCGCACTGTGCCACAGCTTTGGTTTTGACAGGTACTGGTATGCTGTAATGAACTTTCAGCAACAGCTGGAGGAAGAAGACATGCCAGTTTTCAAGGTCTATGGGAAAATGAGTGTTTTTATGACATGATTTATAAATGATATTACATCTATGAAATTTTAATGCTTTAATTTTGGCCCACATGGCATGAATTAGTGAGCCAAGATACTATCAGGCCTCATTTTCACAAGACCAATTTCCACTAAAAGATGAAGAGGCCATAGCTCTTGCTAAAGGTTATCTTCCTAGCAGAAGGAGGCAGGGGCAACAGAAACCTAGTATTGAGTTTTTTTTTTCCAACAAAACAATTCCCTTGGAGGGTTCAAAAAGCTCTTCATTCTATTTTCTTCTAATCAAAATTAGAGTAATGAGAAGATGAAGATGTACTTGGATAAGATTTAATGAGGACAAATTAGATAAAGCAAAACAGATCAAAAAAGAGTGAAAACATTTAAAAATTTCTCCTCCTTTTTCGTTGCCATTATATCTGAGTAATTATGCAGCAAGTCTACAAAGAACTTGCATAAAGTCACAATCTTCATTTTTGAACAACAGGGATAGACATTTGCTTTGTCTTAGTTCTATTTTGTTTCTTTTTTCCTTCTTCTCTTTCTGTTGGGGGTAGAGCAGCAGTGTGGCTGCTGTCCAATGAATCCACGATACCTGATGTTCTAGATACCTCAGGGTAGTGGAGAAGCAACATCGGAGCTGGTTTTGGGCTCAATATCTGGTGGGAGGGGAAGTCGCCATTACAGAACAATCCCTCAAAGTGGATGGTCACACCATTTTAGGCACAGACTGTACATATTTCAGGGAAAAGGGAAATCAAGGATGTCAACAGCCATTAGGAAAGGGCTTTATGAAGAGATGAAGACAGGGCTTGAACAAGACAGTGAAGGCAACAGAATTTTTAGAGCTTCAGGAGGAGGGGGCACACTAGGCATGAGATTCCACTAGATCAATAATGGACTTTCTAGTCTTTGGAGTATTAGTGTGGTTGGCAGTTTCAGAAGAGCATACAATACACATGTATATACATGTAATGACACTGAAGGGAATTAGTTATTTATGCAAACTGACTTCTCTAGCTATGAGAATTCTCTTGTCCTTTGCAACTACAGTGGAAATGGCTGCTTGGGCTCTCCCTCCAGCATCTCTTCTGACACATCATCTGTTCATTCCAAAGTTATTATACAACTTTTATGAAACTAAGTCTACAAGACAGGTTCTAAGGTGTAACTGATGTCTCTTTTGTAAGCCAGAGAAATTTGCACAGTCTGTGTCTCAGAAGACAAATGCTTCAGCTCCTTTTGGGGTGTTAACTACCTGTTTGTGTCTAGCACTAGCCTGCCAAAATTCCTTGGTTTAACTGCAGCGAGGGAAAAGCTATCATCAATTACAGATTGAGAGCAAACAATTAACTTTGCAGGAAGCAATTCAAATGAAAGCCAAATTTCTTCTTGGTCATTTTGTGATATCAAAACTTTGGTTTAACAGGTAATGCAAAAACATTTCATTTTCCATAGTGTCTATGGGTGCTGTTGAGTTCTATTCCTTGGTCTCTCTTTGTGCCTTTGTTAAAAAAAAAAGCATCATCACAGAGAGAAGTACCACTGCCAAATAACTAATAATCCTGTTCTCCGGCTGCCTCTGACAGTCTCTAGGGGAGAAGCAGGGAAATTCTTTGTGCAGAGTTGCCTAAGGTTTCCCTAGATGGCCTTGACTACACTGGCCACCTGTTCCCTGTTTAGAGAAACCATCCTCCTCCCTCCACCTTCTGTTCCTTGTCTCAGACTAACGATGATATATGGGGTGCTGTGTTCCTCCTAATTATGAAAATTGCTTTCCATTGGTTCCAAGATTTTTATTTGATATCTTCTCAGAATCTTGGCTAGCCTTGGAGCTATGGGGCCCTTAAGTAAAATTAGATCTTAGAGCCCCCATATGGGATCTGACATGCAGCTTTCAACCAGGAGCTCTTATTTAAAAAAGGAAAGCTAATGCTTCAAAGAAAAGGTGCCAGTTCTCCACCATGCAGTCCATTATTCCACCAAGCTGAGCTTCCGTATCTAAAAAGAAATTCCCGGGCCCTATTGCACAAAGACCATCACTGGTGAACACAACACTACCTATCATAGTTGTACCTGCACTATCTGACCGCTTCCCTACACCAGTAGGGGCACCGGCATCCCTTTCAACTCCCCACATCAGAAATTTGTGGGTTTTTCTTGGTTCCCCCACCATTCTCACACTTGCTACCATCAAATCTGCCCCCTCTTCTCACCTAACCCTGCCCACTCTGATCCATTCATATACTACTAGTTTGTTTTCTTTAACCTTTCATTATTTCCCACTGACATTCTAGAAAGCAAGTAGTATCCACTCTTAGTTGTACCTACCCTCCTTACTCTCTTTTAATTGTTTCTGCACACTCTAGTCAGAATGAGTGCTCTGAAGTGCAATTCTGCTATTATTATTCTTTTCTTCCAAACGAGTCAGTAGCTCTCCACTGCCTTCAGATGATTTACAAGCCTTTTGCCTACACTGTACAGAATGCCCTTCTCCTTTGGTCTCTGTACTTATGATAGTGCCTGACACAGCCTTGATTCTTAATATTTGGTGAATACACTATGATGAAATTAATGAATAATCTTTCTGCTGATTGACCATTAAAGGCATAAGAAGATATGACACCGTTTTTCTGGTGTTACTGGAGATCACAAGATGGAGAGAAGACTCAATTGTTTCTTTTTTACAATGAACCTGGTAATGTGTTAATGATGATGTTGGAAAGGAAACAATTATTATCTTTCCATTGGTAATTAAATTAGATTTTCATTTCCTTTGCACATAATGATAAACTTTTCAACGTCTTGTACCAAGACACTTCAACACTGACAGCATCAGCATGTTGTGTATGTTAGAGTCTCTTTCCTGCTTTCAAAAAGTAGGTATTTTGTCTGTCTCCACCTGCAATTAGATATTCAGGGTCTCTACAGAAATGGCTCAGCTGTTGCGATATATTCCACCCAATGGAAGGGTCAGAGTTTAAAAGGCCAACTTCTTTGTCTTTACATATGGATCAAGAAAGGATGCACACAGATCAGTGAGGGAGGAAGGTGCCACCTCCTCAACTTGCCAAATGAGTTAATCAACCTCGTCAAAAAGGAATGACAGATGTCAAAGCCAAATCACTTCATTACCAGTTTTTCCATGTGCCCCTGGTGTTCTTGATAAGCTGTCATTTTCTTCATCAGTTTTATGGAAGAATCTCACACCTTGGAGACTTAAATGATGTTTAATGTTGAAGCTTGGGAAAGAAAGAAGTTCGTGCTTCTACCTTGCTGCCTGAGACAGTTCCGAGAGACTTGCACATAACCTTGAGCAGAAGAAATGATGGGTCCATTGATTTCAGATTAATATATGGAAGATTATTTTTAAAACTGGAGCTACTGGCTGGTGGAACATGCTGCTTCAGAAAGTAGAGAGCTTTCTCTATAAAGAGCTTTCTATGCCTGGAGATTGTTACTGTTTAAAATGTCAAAGACAGAATTCAGCCATGGGGAGAAGGAGGATCGAGTAGGTTGGAACAGAGAGAACAGACCATATAAGTTCATCTCTGAGAGTCTATGATCCTAATATATCCTATTCAAATGGTGATAAATTCTGTGTGCAACTTAAATAATTGTCAAAAGACTGTAAAATATCATCTAGAAATAAGACTGATATGATGTCTCATTTTTGTGTAATCCACTGTTTTAGACTCACAGTTAGATAAAAATTCCTAATTTTGAATTTAACACATCATCACTCAAAACCATGCCAGATACCAGGTCTTATCAGTATTTATTTAAATCAGTTTGGTTATAATTTTTTTATTAGATTGTCAAGGTTTTTTTTCTGAGTATTTCTACCCTCTGCCTTCTACTTTCCATAGATTATAACCTCAACTAAGGCAGTTCTGCATTATTCATTACAGTATTTCCAGTATCTAAACAGTACTTGGCATATAGTAGGTGTTCAATGAATATTTATTGAATTATGAGCATTTTATTACCCACAAGATTAGAAGGGAAAGATAAAGGTATCTCTTCAGAATGAATATTGTTCTTAGAGCCTTTTCTGCTGCTCCTGCCACCCACCATTCCCACCATTCTTGGGAGTCCAAGAACATGACCAGACTACTCATTACCTCCCAGAAGCACAAGACCAGAGGAAAAATACAATTATGTTAATAGTATTTCTATTGGAGAGGAAATTAATGAATTGGCTTTTTTTTTCATTATGCTATTCAACTAGTGATGACTTTTCCTAAAATGAAATTTGATGCCCTGTATCACAAGGAAATTTGCCACCTTGGCCATATCTTCTTCCAAATTGGAATTAAATGTGGAAAGAACAGGCAGGTAACAGTGACCCACTGGTGGGTTCATGTTGGCTCTGATATTTCAGTGCATGACCGGATGCTTGGGAGAGGGCCTGCAAGGTAGTACCTCTCCCCAGGACTGGTCATTACTTTAGCAGTCTGTAAGCATCAACAGATGCCTTGCACCTCTCAGATTAAACATGGCCAAGTGACCTCTGAGACTGTCCAGCATTGCCTTCAGCCAGAAGTACATCTGAAAAGATGAAGCCTGTTCCCTACAACTGCCCTGGAAACTCACTTCTAATCTAGCCACATCGATCACTGGGAAAAGATTATCATTCCTACAAAACTTCGTTAACTTTCTGGACTGGTCTGAGATCAACAAGCCTTCTCTTTAACTGATAAGACAAGCAATTTCATTTTCTTCTCGACTGAGTTTAAGGTACTAAGTCACTACCTAGAATTGTTCAAAATGGTATCTTCTTGTCTTCCTGCCAAGCTGTGAGACTAACAATACTTTTGACAAGCTGAAAAATTCCTTAGCTGCCTGCTGTCTCTGCAGCAAATTTTCTTCATCAACTAATTCACTAATTTGGGCCTTCTTGAGAACTCAGCTAATTTGTAAGAACAGGTGGCTCATTCCATAAGTGTTCAATAAAGATTCACACATGATTACACATACAGCATTGCCTTAAAAACAAATGAAGAAATGTGTGCAGTATTTTTGGAGAAGCTAAAGAGACAGGCAAAAGATTCTTTAGTAACTAACAGTGTGCATCTGGTGATCTGGCAAAAATTCTCCCAAAAATTGATGGAGGAAGGGAGTGGAAGCAGGTGACATAAGGATATAAAGTGCTTGTCACATGCACAATAAATTATTTCGGGGAAACTACCATGAGGTGATTGGTATAAAACAAACAAAAAAATTACTAATCATAGCTTCACTCCTATTATTTTTTCATTCCATCTGGCCTTGAGTTCATTCATTCACATAATATTTATTGATCACTTAACAACACTTCATATGTGCCAGGTACTATTTCAATGATCTAAGTCCACCATCTTCTTTCATTACAAAAAAAAAAAAGAAATCGTATGCTACATGGTTAAGAAACTACCATTACCTATTTACACATTAAATTAGACACTGAGATATTATTGGGATAGGTAAGAAAAAACATGATTCAAGTGAAAAATTATAAGCCAATCAATCCACCAGTTGCTTGGACATTAAGGAAAAAAATATGCAGCAGTGATTCTGGCTGACATTTTGTTGATTTTAAGAAACTGGTTAATTATTTTATTACAAGGAAGATAAAATTTGCCTAAGCGAAAATGCTTACATGCAATAAAAACAATAGATACAAAGTGATGTAGTCATTATACCTTTTGCTTAAATGGGAGACAATTTTTATTAAGAGAGTTGCAACAAAAGGCAGGAGCATTCCTCCCTTTGTTCTCCCTTTGATTTTGCATAAATCATTACTCTCCAGATCATCGGGGCCAAATAGTACAAAGTACAGTGAGTGCCACAATGGTTTTGAATTAACACATATGTAACAGGGTGATAATGAATTCTGCCCCTCATGAAATATGTGAAACAAAGAGCACACACTGACTCAGGCACAGAGAAATTTTATTTCCTATTTATAAATCCTAGTTATCATTCCATTCTTTTTGCCAGGAAAAAATAATGTTTTTATTTATAAGATAGCAAATACATCTAGAGCTCTGAAGGTTTAAAATGGAGGTTAATGGGGACGAGGGTTTTAACACCGTTCCCTAACAAAACAGTTTCTGAAAGAGGATCTACAACCTATGATAACATCATGGCCGAGAAAATCCTTTAACTGATACACAAATGACTGACCTTTATCAATGTTGAAACTACCTCTGTTAAAATAGATGGATATATACAAGTAACCGGTATTTTTTGATCCAAGTGCTCTAGAGTGGCTCAGTCACTTCCTCATTCTTTCATGAATTTGTTCATTTCTTCTATAAATATTTACTGAACATCTAATAAGAGGTAGGCATCATGATAAACTCAAGGTCCACGAATGCACATTGAATGTTACCATTCTTGACTAGAATAAAGTTAAGCAAGGTTAAGAGAGGGTAGGTGAACTACAGTGGGGGCTTTAAACCAGACTTCACAGTAGAAGTCATTATAAATGTTGAAAAATAAGTTGGAAGTTGAAGAGGAAGAGGGTCGAAATATTATCCTAGGGCAAAGGGAAGACTTGGAGTGATTAGAGGAAAGATACAACGTACTTGTAAAAATCAAAGTAGTGTATATAGCTATAGACTTGGGAGGGAGCCATGGAGGCAGGAGAGACATTTTGGGTGAGTTAAGAAAAAGTCTCATATTCTAAACCCAGGGCTAGGAACAGTGGGAATCCACAGAGAAATTTTAACTGGGATCTGTCATGATTGTATTTGCATTTTGGAGAAGGTCATACCAGAAGCAGGGAGATTTGAGAATATTTTGCATAATTCAGTGGATAAATGACCATGTAAAGGCAGTGAGAATGAGAAGTGTGCTGATATGTGGTAGACTGGATAAGATTTGGTGTAAAAATGAATGTAGAAAATACGTTAGAAAAACATGAATGGCTGAGTTTCTGACTTTAGGCCTGGATAGAATCTTTGATCATCACCAAGAATATGCCAAAGAGAGGCTTTGGGAAAGGAGAGGATGCTTTACGTTTGGGGAAATTTCAGTTTTATTTGTATACAAGGATCATGAAATAGAGACATATGGCAGACCTTTGGGTCAGGATTTCAGCAGGCATTGGCTGAGAACAGGGTCAAATAAGAGATACCTTAGCCATAGACATGAATGGTGCCACCCTGGGATGAGGTGTACAATGGAAAAAGAGAGAACCAAGAAAAAAGTCCTGGAGAAGATGGTATTTCTGTATCATGAAGAGGCAATGAATTCAAAGAAGGAATTGAAGAAAAAAAAAAAACAGAGTTCTGTCCCTGAGTGCAAGAAACGAGGGCATTTTGATAAAAGAAGATGCATCAAATGCTCCAGAAAGACAAAAACAAAAACATGTTCCTGTAGTTCGGCAACATTGGATGTCATTGGTAACCGTTCTGGTGTGAAAGTGTCAGAAAACAGATGTGTGAGGGAAAAATCTGAATGTTTGGAATAAAGACATTGAAGCTATGCACCTTCCTTATAGTTAGCCATGAAATATGGAAGACTTATCACAGGAAACTGAGGAGAATATAGGATTCGGGGAATAAAAAATGAAAAAATGGATGGAATTAAGCAACTATGTATTCAATGCAAAGAAAAATGAACAATAAAGAGAAATAACTGAAGATAAAATAGAAAGAAAGGAAAAAAAGAGGGAGGGAAAGGGAAAACAGGGAAGGAGAAAGGGAAAGATAAAGAAAAACCCTTGGCCTGAGGACAGATGATCCAAAGCACAGGTGAAGGAGTGCTCAATACTCTACATACATTTTTATTAATAGCCCATAAAGGTGTATAGTTTGTAAAGATATTTTTATATAGGTTTACATTTGTTATTGATTTATTGTGGACATTATTAGCTCAACCAACATGAGTGCACACTACTCAAACAGCTGGATTAATTATCTACATTAGATCCATTGCTTCCAAAGTTCAGATCATGGCCCAGGCCCCCTCTAATTTTGCTGCTTGATTACAGAAAGTGGATGAGGTTCTCACCTCGCCTCAGAGAGAAAATGATCATTGATTTGGACTCTTTGACAGAGAGAAGATGCTGTCATTTGATTCTTGAAGAGAAAAGTAGATGTTAGAAATTGATTTTCTTAATTTTATGAACATCAAGTCTAAGAACATAGGAGTTTCGTAGCTGAAAAAAAATTACTGATGCTAATAGCACAAGTGATAAAATATGGGTCTAATCAAAATGACTCAGTATTGAACAGCAAGCCCTGCGGCACTCAATTACTCAGTGCTGTTTCTGGTGAGAAATAGGGTATTCGGGAGTATAACCTAACTCACAGCCATAAATAATAGATTGGGTGAGAAGAAGTAGGGAGAAGCTCCCAAATGATGTGATCCTAATTGTATACCTATAAAAAGAATTAATTATTTGGGATTTATTTTTTAGGCAATCAAATTTTCTCATCCAAGCAGCACTTTTCCCAAAGTTGACTTGCTAATAAAGTTACATTTGCAACTGACATTAACATGATTTTTATTTTGAACATGTCATTTTAGTTTGCCTAGGAGTCTTGTTTTGATTTGCCTGGGCTAATTTTGCACCAGGACAAACACAGAAATTTCTTTAGTTGTCTTAGCCCACACAAGGTTAACCTGACAGCCCCTGTGTTTGGGTAAATGAGCGACCTGCCATGTTTCCATTAATTCATTTTTGGCAAGCCAGAATCCATTTTCTGGCTGGAATATTTCCTTTTCCTTGCATTTACTGATCTTGTTTTGTACCACCACAACAAAATATGTCTTGGAAGGAAAATGTAACTTGAAAATAGAGAAGCCAGTGGGGTTTTTTTGTTTTGTTTTGTTTTTGTTCCCTTCACTTCAAACAAGTGTATGTTTGGGCAGCAGAGACAGCAGTATATGGCCCTTCATTCATTTCCCTAGAGGATGGTTTATCAACTGCTAAAAAAAGGAGTTATTTTATTCTGTAAAACGCGACTCAGATCCTTTGACAAGCAGCACTCATTACAGTCTGCTCTGTGCACCTGGGATGCATCCACAGACAAACCATCCCCAGGGGCAGTTTAACCCCATTTATTCTTCTCAATTTTTCTCTAGGTTTGTAGTTACAAAAATAACAAAATAAATTAAATTAACAAAATCCATTTGGAAAATGAATCTTGTGCGACGGGTTCCAGGAAATGTTTAGCACAGGCATGAATATGCCTAGCATTTCCATCACACATGAGAGAGATGACTTCGCTTTGATAGATGAGCAGACAGATTCTTGGCAAACCTGGGATTTGAAGCAAAGGCTCATTAATGCACCTGCACGCTAAGTAATGTACTGTGTGTCAGTATTGCCACGATGCCTTTGTATCGTCTCAGCTCCATAATGCAGAACCTTAGTCTGCTGCAGTTTGGTTGGGTAAAAATTGTCAGCGTACATGGGAAATGGTTGTGTGTGTGTTGAAGGAGATGTTAACTCATGCATTGGTTCGATGCAGTTGGGCTCCTGTAGAGATTCCAAATTACAATGTGACTGCACAGGGTTTATAGACAGCCCACACGCTGAGACAGAGATGGCCTGCAAAGAGAGTGCCATGCAGAAAGTACACACACTACATAGAAGCAGGCTTGGGCACACAGCTTCCAGAACACTTCTGTAGATAGGCTTTGGTGTGTTAAAACAATGTGAAATACTTAACACCCAAATCAGTTCAAAGGCTGAAGCAATGTGCAGGTATCCTGCAAAGAGGAGCAGACAGCACTTATAAGGGAAAGGTTTGGCTCAGGTCTCTACTCTGTCCTTGTTGTCTGATTTTGGGCAAGGCACTAGGCCTCTCTGAGCTTTACAAATAGGGGATATTAATAGCTGCTTCACAAGGTGGCTTACCAAATGGAACGACACATAGATAAGGAACTTCCAAATGCTCACAGTGAGTTAACTGGGCATTTTGCCAGGCACAGGGATACAAAAGAATAAAATATGATTCCTGTCTTGACTTTAAAGTGTTTTCTTCCTTTCTTTAATTTCTTAAGCCTTTTGTGCCATTGTCATAAGAACTCAAGGTAGCAATAATCTTATTTTTACCAAACAGACATGACTGCTGAGGCACTGAGATATATAATTATTTGCTTAGTGAAATTATAACATCTACTTGTCAGAACGCCTGTGGTCCTGACACCAAATTGAGAGTTCCAGGATTAGGAATTTAGAAAAAGCAGCTCCCCCTCTTCTCATCATCCGTAAACTGATCACGGAGTTCCATACCCACTTTGGACAAGCTGAAGCACTGTCAAGAAAAATAACAGAAATGTACAATAGTTATTTGGAACCACAATATAAGGATCCACAAGAGAGATCTATTTTCTGTAAGTATCAGTCTGATTTGATTTGGGCTGTTCAAAGGATATCTCTGAAATATCAAAGGAATTAAAACCGCAATATGATTAAGTACCTTCACATTTGGATATTATTGCCTCTGGTGGAGTGGCCTACAAGTGCCTGAAGGTGCAGCTTTAAAATGTTTTATTGTGCAAAAGAAAGGAAAATATGACATTTTAGAACACCACATTGTTAGTTTTAGTGCATTCTTAGAAGCAGTCTTTCTTTTTTGAGTTTTTCTAGTAAAATGTCATGCATAAAAAACAATTGGCCCTCCCCTTTGTTTCTTTGATGACTGCTCTCCTGTTGGTATCTTACTTGGCCAGTCATATCAAAGTAAGGCAATAGTGGATTCCGTGGATGTGCATACTGTTAAGAGTCTATGCCAGCTTGCAGAGTACATTAAACCTAGAATTGAAACTCTAATCAGATGTGTTACGGTGCTGTGAAGCATTAAAACCTAGAAAAAGAAGGCCTTAAACAACATATTTAATTGATCCAGGCATCTCCTGAAAACAGAGTACAAAAATCTCTCTTTTGTTTTCTACACATACAGCAGGGAAATATAAATATCCTTTCTCTATTTCCTTCCTTTCCATTCTACTGTCCTCTTCTCATCCCTTCTCTCTTTCTGATTTTTCATCCTATTTATTGAGGATTGGGTTGCCAACTGTCTGGGACTGCCTGAAACAAATGAGTAGGGATGTGGACATTCCAAGTAGTGGCTTGAACCACTGAGACACAACACCCCATCCTCTTCTTGTGTTATGATTTGATGTCTCCAGGTCAGTGTGGACAGTGGATCCATTCCTAGTTTGGCACTGAATTCTGAATCTGGCCTTGCATTGCAGGTTGGCATCATCTGCTGAATTAAGTACACTGGTAGGGTGGATCCACATTGCATAGGCCCTGAGGCCCATACAAATGGGAGTGGATTAAGGGTCTTTAATAAAAAATAACGTTACAAATTCAAATTAGGTACAAAAAGAAGTATTTAGAATGAAAAAATAAATCACAATAAATTATTGGAGGCTTGGAGATTGTTTCCATTCTTCAGTGATTACTTCGCCTCCTGCAGGGGTCTATGCATCCAAAAGGCACTGGCATGATCAACAGCTTCCCATTATTTTGTTTCCATCAAGAACCCATACTGCAAGCTCAAGTTTATGGCCTAATTAGGGGCAAACTAACAAGCTGGAGGAATATACTCCTTTGCATGACAGTCCTTGGTGGAGAAGGAATGTGCTCAAGCCTCAGCTGCTTGCTCCCATACTTGTTGCTTATGTCTTTAAAAAAAAAAAAAAAAGATGTATTCACTCATTTGTTTATTTAAAAGCAGAGTTTGAGAGAGAGAGAGACAGAGAAAGAGAGAGAGAGATCTTCCATCAACTGGTTTCCTCTCCAAATGGCCTCAACAGCCAGGAATGGGCCAGGTTGAAGCTAGAAACCTGGAACACCATCCAGGTCCCTCTACATGGGTGACGGGTGGCAGAGGCCTAAGCACTTGAGCTACCTTCGGCTGCTTCTGAGGCACATTAGCAGGGAGCCAGATGACAGAGCAGCTAGGATTTGAACTGGTTCTCCAGTATAGGATGCCAGCATTTCAACTGGTGGCTTAACCAGCTGTGCCACAACACTGACCTCTGCTGTCTCTATCTTGGCACCCTCTCTCCTCAGCACACTCGGGTGCTCTTGTCCACAATGAGAAAAATAAGAATCATTCTCAACTGCTGAACGTATTAGGGACATTCACTGTGTGTTAGTCAAGGAATCTTTAGTGGTACAAGAGGGAGAAAGAGCTTCTGCTGAGCACTCTCTGGAGCTGTGCTAACAGCCATTCTATGGGCTTTACTTCATTTTTCTATGGAGAGAAACTTCTGGGTCACATTTTCTCATAACAAAATCAAACAAAACATGTATTGAACAGCTAAACAGCATAGCTTTCTCAACCGAATAAATTACATAAGACAAAATGTGAAGTATTCTGTAAGTGTACAGTGCTAAATAAATCTAAGATATTCTTATAATTGTTGTTATTATTTCTACTACTTTGTGGCATGAAAATTAAATTGGTTTCTAAAGAAGCCTGACTTTGCCATCAGGGTGTTGCTGAGACTTGATATTCAAATATTATCTTTCTTCAGGGAATACTGAAGAACACTATACAGGTGAAAAGAGCACCATTTCAAGGGAAGTTGCCAGGAACAATCAGCTTGAGTTGTTGAGATACTGCTAGATAAAAGAGACATCAGGATCT